>NW_025335283.1:836420-934325 GCF_004798865.1 Varanus komodoensis
CCAAGGTTCCATTTAGATGCCAGGAAGCACTTCCTGGCATCTAAATGGAACCTTGGCTCCCTGAGCTTTGCTCCGTTGGAGCGTTTCCTGCCTTCCTCTGCAGGGGAGAACAGGGCTCTACCCACCTCCATGTGACACCCCCTCACATACCTCAATGTCGCCAACAGATCCCCTCTGAGTCTCCTCCAGGCTGAAGAGACCCGGTTCCCTCAGTCTCGCCTCATACCCCATCCCCTGCAAACCGGCCACCAGCCTTCTGGCCCTTTGCTGCAGTGACCCTAACCTGACTATATTCTTCCTGTAATGTGGAGCCCAGAACTGAACATGATACTCCAGCTGTGGGCTCACCAGAGTTGTGTAGAGTGGTATCAACACTGCCCTAGATCTGGAAGCCACGCTCCAAAGGGCGGCATTTGCCTTCTTAAGCACCACATCACGCTGAACTCATGTTCAGCCTGCTGTCAACAAGTACCCCGAGGTCCTTTTCACAAGTGCTGCTCTCCAGCCACTTAGAAATGTGGAAACAGAGCAAGTCAGAAGAGGCCTCCCGGGCCATCTAGTCCCCATCCTGTACCTGTGACACCCACTCCTGTGCCCCAAGTGCAAGACCTTGCACTTATCCACACTGAACGCCATCCTGTCGCCTCCACCCACTTCCACAGCCTGTCCAGATCCTTCTGGATCTGGATCACCTGCTCCTCAGTTGTGGTCACAGCCCCCACTTTGGTATCATCTGCAATTTAGCCAGCAGACTTGTTATCCTCTCTTCTAGGTCATTGTTAAAAAAGGTTGAACTGAATCGGGCCCAGGAGCTTGTCACCAGCTGCCAGCCTGATGATTCCGCACTTGTAGTCACCCTCTGCTTGTGGTCCCTCAAGCACGTCCTAATCCACGGGACAGTGCATCACCCTATCCCAAAGCCCAGCAATTCCCCAACCAGGGTGTCATGGGGCACTTTGTCAAAGGCCTTGTGAAATCCAGTTGAATTGCGTCCACTGCATCCCCTCTGTCTAGCCCATCTGAGACCTTATCACAGAATTCCACAAGGTCTGATGGCAGGATCTGCCATGCTTTATGAAATCCGTGCTGTGTGGCTGCCAACCTCCCATCCCGATCTGGGGTTTCTAGAGCTTTCCCTATTCCATCGTCTTTCCCAGAATGGATGCAAGGCTAACCGGCCTGCAGTTCCCCATATCCCCTCTGCTACCCTTTTTGAAGACTGGAACCACTGATGCCACCCTCCAGTCCTCTGGAACATCTCCCGTTCTCCACGAGGCCTCCAACACGTAGCTGTTTCTTTTAACAGTCCTCTCTCTCAGACTGGGCAGGGACAGGGTAGTCCTTCCAACAGAGGACTCTCCTCAGCAAGAGGGGGCATGTGGTCACCCTCCGGCACACCCTCCTTTTGAACCTTTCCAGGCCAAGGTCCAGAGAGCCCGGGCGCCGCGTCTGGCGGGTTTCTTTCAGCCCCGGTGCAGCTCGTTTCCCAGGCGAAGGCCCCCTCCTCCAGCAAATCCAAATCGCACTGCCATGGCGAGCCCCTTGCCTGACGCGAGATTATTAATGAGGCAGCTCAGAGAGTACAACAACCTGATGGCTGGGGAGCTGTTGAGTACGAACCAGGAGGGATTACAGCTTGCCGGGTTTTGTTGAACAGCGTACAAACACAATGAAACATTGTCCCCGCGCTAAATATTCCTGTCATTTCCCCCCCTCACCTCTTCTTGGATTAATGGCATTTGGCGGGCTGAAACAAAAGCAGCTCGCCTGCATCGAAAGCTTTTCCTTTTCTCCTCTTTTTTTTTTTTTGCAATGATCTGGGTGCTGCTGCGGGCGCCATTCACCCCCCCCCCCCGCTTCTTTTCCCGGGGACAAAGGAGGCACCTCCGGAGGTCGGCAGAGGAGGGAAGGGAGCGGGCCCAGCTCTTCCAAGGAAAACATCGCCCAGGAGAACGGGGAGGGGTGCAGAGGATGGCCAGCCTTCCAGGGCCCTGTCCGCCCGGCATCCTGAGCCTGACTGCTTACGCATTTACTCCAGGCGCACGGAGCCAGGCAGCGAGGAGCGCAGCGTCCTCTGAGGGCAGCCGCCGGCCCGGGCTCCCTGCACTTCGCTCCACAGAGAGCGCCTGCGCCTTGGTTGCCCGGGACTGCGCCGAGCGGCAGAGACTGCTGTGGAGCTGCACGGGAGCCCTTAAAAGGGGCCGCATGAGGACACCCCTGATTTTCTCTCCATCATGAGCAGGAGGCGGGTGTCATTTGAGGAGCATCTTAATAAGTCACACACAATGCTAAAGATGCGCCTGCAAGAACAGAGGTGGAACGTTTACTGCATGTGCGTGAAAGTTCTGATTCATCCAGCAATTAATGTTCTCAGGCTAGACTGCAAACAAGTTGCACCTCAAGCAATGAGCAGCATCCGGCAACACCAAGGCAAGCCAACTTTCACAGCAGTCCTGTAATGGTAAGCGAGAGGGGGATTCCTGCCACTCTAGACCACTCTGGTGCGCCCGCAGCTGGAGTATTGTGCTCAGTTCTGGGTCCCTTGTTACAGGAAGGATATAGCCAGGGTAGAGTCAGTGCAGCGTAGGGCCACAAGGTTGGTGGCCGGTTTGCAGGGGATGGGGTGTGAGGCAAGACTGAGGGAACTGGGTCTCTTCAGCCTGGAGAAGAGGAGACTCAGAGGGGATCTGTTGGCGACATGCAGGTATGTGAGGGGGTGTCACGCGGAGGTGGGGAGAGACCTGTTCTCCCCTGCAGAGGAAGGCAGGACGTGCTTCAACGGAGCAAAGCTCGGGGAGCCAAGGTTCCATTTGGATGCCAGGAAGCGCTTCCTGACCTCTTGGGACAGGGGTCTTCAAACTTTTTCACCAGGGGGCCAGTTGAAAGGCGCTGGTGCTGGTGCGTGCAGGCCGGCAAGGGGGTGGGGGGAACGGTGAGACGAGGCGAGGCGAGGCAAGGGGGGGGTGGGCAAACACCACGAGGCGGGGGCACGAGGCGGCGGCTTGCTCGCTTGGCGATCGTCTTCTCCGAGTGAGCAAACCGCTGCCTCCCCGCTGTGCAGGGCGAGGGGGCGGCAGCAGGGGTGTGCGTGGGCGCACACGCAGCAGGTCCAATGGGGACGGCGGGCTGGATCCAGCCTCCGGGCCATTGTCTGAGGACCCATGCCTGAGGGTATGCGATGGGCTTCCACAGGAGCTGGTTGCAGCCCCATCAGTGAGAGTCTTCAAGGATAGGCTGGACATGCACATGGGAGGCAGGTCATGAGTGGAGCCAGCTGGAGCTGGGGTCAGACTAGATGACCTGACCCGGGAGGCTCCTTCTGACTCACTCTGTTTCTGTGTTTCTATGCTAGAGCCAGTCACCCGAGCTCCGCAGCTTGTGCAGCTGGAAGCACTGGAAATTCAAGCTCATATACAAGAATTGTGGGGAATAATGGAGCAGCCCCGGCGAGTCAGTGAGGGGAGCTCCAGCAGAATGACAGAGAAGGGCAGGAACTGTGCAGAGGAATGGGGCAAGCTGGATGGCAGAAAAATGTGCCAGTCGCCCCAAGCCATGCACGGGGGAGTTCTGCCAGCGCCCCTTCACGTTCCCTGCCCTGATTTGCCTTCACCCGCCTGAGGAGACTTGTCAGTGATGAAAACCAACCTGTTTCCTGTTTGCTGAGACCGCATCCTTCACAGAAGTGCTGCACTGAAGAAGTTCCTCCATCCAGGAACTTTAGGAATTTGGAAACTTGGGGGATGAATCTGACATTTGGTGCAGGTTGTGAGTAACGAGACATACCAAAGAAACACTCGCATCTTTGTGTGCCATGTGTGTGACCTTTAATGACCTCTGGGGCCACGCCAAACAGTCCCTGCTATGAAAATGGCTGCCTGTTCAGCACTTTCGCCCCCCCAGTTACAACATGCACAACTGAGCAATCCTTTAGAACTTAAGGCAGGGTGAAGTTGTGGCTGCATTTGTCCGTGAGTGATGAGGAACTGACTGGCTTGTGTTTGTGTTTGTTGGAGTGTCCAAAGGAAGAACTGGAAGACCTCTCCATGAACATTAATTAATATGTACCCCATTGGTATGCTCAGATCACTTCCTGCTGAGGTTTAGACTCTCAGCAGTCATCCCCTCTGGTAGGCTGAGAGATCTACTAAAGTGATCCACCATAAGAGCCTAACGGATTCCCATGGATTCCAGAAGTGTATGGCTGGGGCTCTAGTTGACATCCTGGTCACTCTGTGGCACACAGGGATGACTTGGATGGGACAATTGACCCCCACCATCCTCGCCTTCTGAGCTGAACCTGGCCTCATGCAGCTGAGCCATGGAATTCACTGCCATCACTCTATATGACTCTGGTGCGCCCACAACTGGAGTGTTGTGCTCAGTTTTGGGTCCCTCTTTACAGGAAGGATATAGCCAGGGTAGAGTCAGTGCAGCGTAGGGTCACAAGGTTGGTGGCCGGTTTGCAGGGGATGCCAGATGAGGCGAGACTGAGGGAACTGGGTCTCTTCGGCCTGGAGAAGAGGAGACTCAGAGGGGATCTGTTGGCAACATGCAGGTATGTGAGGGGGTGTCACATGGAGGTGGGTAGAGACCTGTCCTCCCCTGCAGAGGAAGGCAGGACGTGCTCCAACAGAGCCAAGGCCAGGGAGCCAAGGTTCAGTTTGGATGCCAGGATGTGCTTTCTAACATTTAGGACCTCTAGGCATGGAATGGGAGGTGGTTGAGGCCCCATCAGTGAGGATGTTCAAGGATAGGCTGGACATGCACATGGTGGGCATGTCGTAAGCGGAGCCGGCTGGAGCCGGGGGTCAGACTAGATGGCCCGGGAGACCCCTTCTGACTCGCTCTGCATCTATGTTTCTATTCATTCATTCATTCATTCATTCATTCATTCATTGCATTTCGATGCCACCCCATAGCCCAGGGGCTTTCTAGGTGCCTCACAAAAAACAGTAACAACAATAGAACAGGATTATAATAAAATAAAACAATGCCATCTAAAACCACATAAAATATAAAGTGCAAAAACAGGAGGCCATTATAAACCAACAATAAAATCAGCAGCAAAAAGCAAATGAAACCCTGATGCTAGAAACAGGTACTAAATTAAAAGGTCTTCACTTGGCGGCAAAAACAGAATAACGAGGGTGCCAGGGCAGCGCTTTGGGAAGAGAGCTCCACAGATGAGATGGGACAGCTGAGGAGGCCTCCCCCTTGCCAGTGCCTCCCTCACTCCGTTTGGCGAGGGGGTGTCACAGAGGGAGGCCTCCCTCGCAGATCCTCCACGTAGAGCCCAAGCCAGGAAGAAAGTTGCCAGTGCACGGATAGCTGTGGCTCAGCTCTGCTTGTCCCATGAGGAATGGAGCTGGGCGATCCTTCCAAGCCGATCGAAGTGCTCCAGACCACCAAGGCCGCCTGCGGAACAAGCCACAGCCCAGGGTCCAGGAGCCCCCCAGGCAACGACCCTAATCCTTTAGTGGGAGTGCAACCCCGTCCGGGATTGGTTGAAAATTTCCCAGTTGGACAAATGGACTGCCCAGCAACAGGACCTCCGTCTTGTCTGAACTGAGTTTCAGCTTATCGGCCCTCATTGAGTCTATTACTGAGCCAAGGCACCAGGTCAGAACAGTCACAGCCTCGCCAGGGTTGGATGAAGCGGAGAGGCAGAGCTGGGTGGCATCAGCATATTGGTAACGCTTCAGCTCAAACACAAACGTCAAGTACTGCAAGTATTCAACGTACCTTTCCTTTCATACTCCACTTCTTACTGGCCCTCTTACGTTCTTTAATCGCCACACATTCCTTTTTCAAATTCTCAATAATCCTGCCATGGACATTAAAGAACCAATAACCAAAAAAAGCAATTGTAGTACCTTCATATTTTTCTTATCTACCTCCTTCAATCCTTAGCTACTTACACAGACCTTTATTAATTTACAGCATTCCATCTACCATCAACATTCCCATTACCATCTATTAGTTACCTCCAGTAAATCCTGCCTCACCGAAACAGTGAACAGGAACACCAAAAGGAAGTGAATAAAGGACCCGGAGGATGGGGGCGGGAAAGGGGGAAGCAGAACGGAACCGAACAGACAAACCAGTTTTAAAAGCCTCCTGTTTCCTGAACAGCACCAAGTGGCCACTGAATGGGTACTAGGTGGGCGATGCCCTTCGGCAGCTGCCCAAGAGCTGCACCCCAAAGGTGGCTGGCTAAAGGCCACAGGGAGGGTCTTCGTGGCTGTGGCCCTGCCTCCCTCAGTCTCCATGCTGTGCTGGCGAGATGGCCCACCTTTCTCCCATGTTGGCCTGGCTGGACATCAGGAAAAGCTTCTCACTGTTGGAGCAATCAGACCGTGGAACCAGCTGCCTAGAGAGGTGGGGGGCTCTCCCACACTGGAGGCATTCAAAAAGAAACTGGGCAGCCCCCTGAGTGGGATGGTGCAAACTGGTGTCCTGCCACAGCAGGGGATTGGACTCGATGGCCCTCATGGCCCCTTCCAACTCTGCTATTCTGCAGAACCACTGCCAGGGAGAGACGGTCACCCAAGCCTGGGCAGATCGAGGCTCTGACCTGGAGAAGACAGCCAAGGCTGCTGGGCTGACATCCCTGAGGCTGCAGCGAGTTGTGACCGGGGCTGGAGGGAAGACGCAAGACTTGGCGGATGGGCTGCATGGATTGCCTATTCGCCGATCCAGAACGTGCGGCTTCCTGTCCTGTGGTGGAACCGAGGGCGAGGCCCTGCCACTCACACTGGCTCAGACGCACGTGGTTGCAGGATCCACAGGGCCGCGGGGCTCCGGGCACAGGCCTTCTGGGCTCCCACCACCAGCACCGCCCCGGGCGGGCCTTCCAACTGGCCTTCTCGGGTGGCCGAGGCAGGCAGCAGTGGGGAGGGCGGTGCAGGCAGGGGGAGCGGCAGGGGGGGGGGCAGCAGCAAGCCGGCCGACCAGTCCCCCTTACTCGGGGCCCTATCGGATCGGCCAGCCTCGGGATGCAGAAGAGCAGTGGCAGCGCTTTGCATTTGCTGCAGGGGAGGAGCGGGGCGGCCAGGCAGGCTGCGAGGGGCCCTCGGTGGGGGCAGCAGCAGTCGCTCTGTGCAAAATGGTTTTCTGCCTGTGCTTTCGCCTGGAGAGAAGGCTGTTTCGGGCAGTTTCCTTCCTGCTGGCCTTGGCATGCACAATTTAAAATGCTCTGCTGCGCAGCCGACTTTTTCCACAGGTGTTTGCCTACAAGCACTTTTCTCACCCAAGAACAAATGAGCTCTCACAGGGTTCTCATTCGTTCGGGTCACTCTTGTCAGTGGACTGAGGCAGCCACGGCCCTGCTGAGGATTTGCGACGGAGATGGTAGAGAAAGGGCTGCCCCAGGAGCAGCAAAGTCGTTTCAGCCCCTTCCACTTTGGACAGGGAGCACGCTTGTTCTCCGCTCCCTGGGCCAGTTGCCCCTTTCCAGGCTCCAGCACCCTGGCTGACGGCCAGTTCCGTGAGATGTGCCTGGGATGTGGGCTTCCCCGGCAGGCGGCTGAGGCCCCATCAGTGAGGGTGTTCAAGGACAGGCTGGACATGCACATGGTGGGCTTGTCGTGAGTGGAGCTGGGGGTCAGACTAGATGGCCCGGGAGACCCCTTCTTTCTTGCTCTGTTCCTCTGTTTCTGTGTCCTGGTGCTGCGTCATCCCCTCTGCCCAGGCGTTGTGGGGGAATCGGCGGTGGGGCTGGTGGAAGGGCGCTCACGGTCCCAGTGGCAGCAAAGGTGTGCTGTGCATTGTGGGGGCGGGGCCAATGAGCCAGGCTTGCCCAGGTGGGGCAGTTGGGATTCAGGGCTTGGAAGGGAGAGGAGGCCCTCAGCCAGGCAGCCAGTGGCAAGCACACGTGCCCATGTGCACGTTCCACTGAACTCTGTGCATGCGTGCGTGCGCGTGCGTGTGGCTTGGGATGCACAAACGGACAAAACGCAAGTACGGTGGCCGCTCACACTCGCCTCGGGCTCTCATTTTGACTCACGCCCATGTTGCTACATTGCACTGCATCTCTTTCTTTTCATATCGGCTTTCATGTGTATTTTTCCTGTGCATTTTCTTGAATGTGGACATTTTTAGAATGACACATTTTCCTCTGATTTCTTAAAGCATGCTTTTGAGCATTTTTCAAACATACGTATTTTCAGAATTCATGTACTCTTTTGTTCCACTGATCAGACTGTGAGCTCAGGAATGCATGGATTCCAAATGCACTTTGCATCCAGGTCTGTGTTTAGATCTGGAGGGGGCAAACCAGGTAAATTCTGGCCAAAATGCGCTGAAATTAATTTCCTGTACATCTCTAGTTTGACTATTAGAACATCAGGAGAGCCCTGAGGCCGGGCTGGGCGAACACACCCGGTTTTCAGCAGGGCTAGCCGGGACGGCCCACGGTGGAGCTCGTGCCCCCGTCCCGTGCCTTCTCTTGGCCTCGGGTGGCTCCCACGCCCAAGGGGGCTGCCGCTGTGCTCCTTCTCCGTGACGCTAGCCACAGGCCCAGTGCCACAGGCTTCTGAGGCGCTGGAGAAAAGCATTCCCCCACCCACTGGGCGTTTGCGCCAGCTCGCTGTCCTTCTTAGGGCCTTGGCAGCAGGGTCCAATTTATTCCCTGAGAATCAGAATTTCAGCTGGCTTCGTTCGGGAGCAAGCTTCCTTGCCTTGCTCCTGAGGAGGTGCACAGAGCTGGTTATTTGCCAGCCTCCCTCCCTCCGTTCGTCCTTTCAGTCCTTCAGCCAAAGCAGCAGTGGGCCTCTCTCGAGTCCGAGGGCTCCCCGAGCCCCTGCCTTCAGCCCTCATCTGAAAGACGGCTGGGGCAGGCAGTTGCCAGGTGGGCAGGGCCACTGAGGCGCTGGGCACATCCTGCGGGAGCCAGAGTGGTGCGGTGCTGCGGGTGGGGACTGGGCACCCAGTCAAGCTCACTGGGCGACTGTGGGCCATGCTGCTACTCCCAGTCCAACTCATCTCACAGGGTTGTTGTTGCAGGGATACAATGGGGCTGTGCG
The DNA here is from genome assembly GCF_004798865.1 of Varanus komodoensis. NCBI lineage: Eukaryota > Metazoa > Chordata > Lepidosauria > Squamata > Varanidae > Varanus > Varanus komodoensis. Next base: position 845,444 of record NW_025335283.1, read on the forward strand.
AGCAAGCCACCCTGGCTTCCCCACAGATTGAGTGTGAATGCAATGGAGCAGCGATAGTCAGGCCTGCCCTGCGCCAGCCCACCTCCTGGAGCAGGCTGTCCCTCCCCTCCCCTCCCCTCCCCTCCTCCACTTTCCCTCCCTGATTCAAACACCATCCGTCCCCCACCAGTGGTGATGCTGTTTTGGAGAAAGACTCCTTGCCCTGAGGACTGGGAAGGGGGAAAGCAGGAGATGCAGCTCAGTCCTCGCGCAGATGCCACCAGAAGGCCTCAAGGACCCACCCTGCCCTAGGGGAGGGAAGAAGGAACAGACCAGCCGTGAGCTCGCTCGGAATCAGGAAGCAAGCGCTGGCGGTTCTTGGCCGTACCCCGCAACAGTGCTGTGAGCTGCCAGTTCATGTCCGGCACGACCCATTTCTGAGTGTCTGGTGTTTTTACCTATGAAACGCAGACTGGATGGGGCCTGGGATGCTTGTGGGAGCAACATAGAGCCCTGAAGCTCTATGCTGGAGGCACTTTCTCCCTGCCTTAGTGGTGACTGAGGCGTGGCCAGCCGCAAGGCAGCAGAGGGCAAGAGCCGCATCGCTCCCTGCCTTGGGAGGCCCGCCGGGCCCCTTCTCCAGTGCTCATGGCTTGGGCTGCATTCCTGTGGGCTTCTGGCCAGCTGGAATGAGGGTTCCTTGCCGGCAGGTGCTCACCTGCTGCACTTGCGCCTGCGTTTGCCGCTAGCGGCTGCTGTAGCTGCCTGCTGATTCCTGCCGTTGCTCTTGCTCTGCAGACGGAGCTTGCATCCTGCAGCTGTTCCTGGGTACACACCACTTTGTGCCCAGCCACTAGCAGGGCAAACTCATATTCAGCCTTAGACTTCAGACTCTTCTCTTTCCTTGTCTTGGGCATACAAAAGAGGAGCTTCCTTTTTGTGTGGGGTCCAGATGCAAGTCTCTTGGTATAGTTATTATTACATGGTACCATATTGCATGTAAAAATGTGAACCCTATTTTGTGAGAGAGAACAGGCTGAACATATGCCATACTGACAACATGAAAATATATGCAAAAACATTGGCATAATATGTAGATTAAAGCATTTTACATTTTTACTTCTGGTACTGTTTCCTTTAGAAGAGGGTCATTGTGTGCAAGAAAGTTTGTCCATACTTGGAATCCTCTGTCTGTCTGTCTGTCTGTCTGTCTATCTATCTATTTCATACTTTCCCCCTGTTCTGCCACCTAAATTCACATACTGGGCTGACCCAAGATGTTTTGGTGCCCCAAACCCTAAATCAGAATGTCCGTCCTATAAGCGCCAAGGAATAGCTGTGCAGACACAGCAAAGCTGAGCAATTCCAATTTTCGGGGTGGGACCTCTCTGCCTTTAAGGCACATGAGTGCCTCCAAGTTTCTGCATCTTGTGTTGGTGAAGCCTGCACTGTGCTCTGATATATGGCAGAGCCCAGAAATCCTGTGCACCCATGCCTGTGTGGCAGTTAAGTCCTTGACAGTTATGGAGCTGACTTACTTGGACTGAGCCACAGGAAAAAGTTGCTACTGTCTTAAAGGTGATTTACATCTGCATCGTAAAACCAGCGCCTGCACTTTTGCAGGCTGTTTTCCAGAGGCTGTGATTCAGTGTTTGTTTAGAGAGAATTTCACTGGCCTCTAGGTTTACAAGCAGCTTTGGTTTCCATGGTCTAAAACAGTGAGCAGCCACATAGACATGGGGTTGTTTATGGCACCCCTGTGCAATCTGTAGGCAGTGGGAGGAACAATTGCAATTTATTAAACACCTCAATAAAAATCTGGAGAAGAATGAGGCAGTCGAATCATTCCTTTCTTGCTTTCCCATCGAATTGCAGGATTCCATGCCGGGAGGAAGGGCTCGGCAGATCCAGTGCCCTTGGTTTGCCGCTGCTTTTGGTAGAGGCCAGCGGCCCGGCCCGTTCCTCTCGCTGAAGCGCCACTGGGGGGGGGGGGTGGAGGATGCATAAGCACCTCAAGCGAACTCCCCTGTTTCAGGGAGGGTTGCCCAGTGCTGCGCCCGGGACCGCCCGATCACGGAAACGACTCGCGGTGTGCCTTGCGCCAGTGCGTGCGCGGCCGTTGCTGCCCATCTGGAACGTGAGGTGCTCGTGCTCGTGAGACAGAGGGGGACAGCAGCTGAGCCCACGGGCCCAGGGGTAGGCCAGGCTTGGTGGGCACCTTTTCTTCTGAGGGCACGACGGACCGGGCTCGTGGGAGGGGCCACCTGCTGGCATTGGCCCTCGGCAAGGCAAAGGAGCCATGTCTGGGAGGAGGCGCACTCCCTGGACGCCCATCGGCCCAGCCGAGCACCCATGGGAGCGGGAGGCCGCCTTTCGTTCTGCTTGTGAGCTGCCCGCAGGCCCCGGCTGGGCAGTGCTCAGAGAGACGGCTGCTGGGTGCGCGGGACCTTTGTCCCCATCCACAGGTGACCAGGGCTGCATCAGAGCACCTCTGGGAGACCATCCTGTCCAGCACCTGCTCAGCCGTGGGCTCTTCAGGCACTGGCCGGCTAATGAACTAATGGGGCAGAGGACAGCTGCCTGATGCGGCAAAGATCAAGGGCCTGCGCTGAATTTGGTCCCGCTTCCTCAGCATCCACCTCTCATCCTGCAGCGACTCCTGCTCCCACTGGCTCGTTTGACAAGGCTCCGTCCCCAGCTGTGGCAGGGTCAGTGCGGTGCGGATAATGGTGCCAGCCGGGCACAGCCTCGCCCTCGGTCCTTCTCACACTCGCGGCGCTGCTGCTCGCCCGGCACCCCTGCTGGGGCACCTCTTCCCAGAGGACTGCCCTTCTGTATCCTGGCACTGGTGCGTCATGTGCTCAAGCCGCCCGGACCTTTGGCTGAACGGGGCGAAGGCGACGGATGTCAGGGAGGAGAATCAGTGCCTGCGTGGGTGACGCAGTGCCCCGGGGCCAGTGAGCCAGGCACCCACCTGCTTCCGGTGCTGCCCCACAGTAGCCCAGAGACGCCCTAAGAGGAAGGTCGTGGCGGACGGGGTCTGCACTCACAAACTTTGCTGTGCAGCGCCCATGGGGGCGGGGGGGGGGGAGACAAGACATGCATTTGTTGAGGAAGCTTCCTAACTGCTTGCCAGTATAAACCAATCACAGCGCTAGGTAGAAGCAACAGGGCGCAGGAAAATAGCGTAGCTTTGACGAAAAACAGGGTGGCGGGGGACAGCAATCGATGAAGAAGCCTTGGCACAATGCCGCAGAAGACAAGAGAGAGCGTCGCTGGCTGAGGCCCGGGTAACCCAGAGCTCCCTCCCTGGTGCTGAGCACTCGGCGGGCCTGGCAGCACTGGCGTGTGGGCGGGGGTGGGGGGGCGCTCCGCAGTGCGCAGATGGATCGCGGGCCTCGCTGTCAGGTCGTGCGGGCTGGGCAGGGCTCCGGGGTCAGGCGCGCCCCCGGAGTGTGGCCGGGCAGCTTAGCAAGGGTGGGGGCAATTCCCCCCTGGTCGGGGCCCCGTGCTCAGCCAGCAGCAGCGGCAGCACCCCACAGGGCGGCCTCACAGCCAGCCCTCCCAACGTGCCCCACTGTGGCCCAGTCCTGGGGTTCTAGTGCGTGGGCAGCTGCGCCCAGGCTGCGCTTGCCTGGGCACTGCTGCCGCTGGCAGGCCGGGAGGGTTTGGACGAGGGCGCTCCTCTGCCGTGCCAAAGGGGCCATTTCCACCCAGTCGCCCTCTGTCTCCTCCCCCGGCTGGAAGCCCCTGCTCACCTGGCGTTTGGGCACCTCCCGGGGGCGGGGCGGGCTCTTGCCTAGGCGTGCTGCGTGAAAGGACAGTGCGCATTATGCCACACGCCAGTGCCAGCAAGTGCAGGGATGCGGGCGATCAGGTGACTATGCACTGCAGGCAATATGGATGTGGCCACAGACAGCAGCGGCTATCCAATGCAGAGTACCTAAAGAATATAAAGGTGGGCTTCCCCGCATAATTTGCAATTTGGGGAAGTCTGTGGACGGGCTGGAAAAGGCACACGAGAGCAGCACTGAAGCTGGAGAGAGAGAGAAGCCAGGGGAGAGGGCAAGGCGGTTCAGAGAGCGCAAAAGCGAACGTGGGAGAAAGTATCTGGGGGGCAGGGGGGGCAGTCATGCATCCGCCCCTTCCATAGCCCCATGGCAACCAGGGAAGCCACAGGGACGCATGGAAGCGCGGGTGGACTGCGGCTTTTTTTCTCAAAAGCAAACCTTGATGTTGAAATACCAGGACTGTGCAGGAAACCGCCAGGGCTTGTGTGGTGTGAAGTTGCCTGCTGCCTGCATTCACATATGGCAACCGCCCCCTGCACAGCAAGCCGCACAATGTGGCCTATTAGCCACACAACCTGGTCGCCTCTACACATGACGGGGAGGGGGGCCATCACTTCACCATTCATTGCTTGCTCCTCCTGTTAGGATTCCATGGGTCACTGCAGGAGGAGCAAGACCCCCCTCCCCCCATTGTCATGAACCCAGAGGGGCTTGTGGTGACGTCCTTCTTAACCATTTTTTCAGAGGTTGCAAAAAGCAAGTGTCAACCTGTCTTTTGCATTCTCCATTTTGGCAGTTATTAGCAGTCTCTCTAAAGTGCCCTGGTGGTATATTAGCAAGTCTGTCTTTGATTGTCCACCTTTTTGGGGTGTGAGGCGAGACTGAGGGAACTGGGTCTCTTCAGCCTGGAGAACAGGAGACTCAGAGGGGATCTGTTGGCGACATGCAGGTATGTGAGCGGGTGTCACATGGAGATGGGTAGAGACCTGTTCTCCCCTGCAGAGGAAGGCAGGATGCGCTCCAACGGAGCAAAGCTCAGGGAACCAGGCTTCCATTTGGATGCCAGGAAGCACTTCCTGACAGTCAGGACCCCCAGGGTGTGGAATGGGCTTCCCCGGGAGGTGGTTGAGGCCCCATTGGTGCGGGTGTTCAAGGATAGGCTGGACATGCATATGGTGGGCATGTCGTGAGCGGAGCCGGCTGGTGCTGGGGGTCAGACTAGATGGCCCGGGAGGCCCCTTGTGACTTGCTCTGTTTCTACGTGTTTAAATATTTGGAGGCACACAAAGTTGGGTATCCAGCAACAAGAAGAACAACTAGCACAACCACAACATACTTCTGTGCAAAACCTGGGAGCCCCACGGCAAGATGGCCACGGAGGCCGCGGGATGAGGGCCAGCTGCAGCCACCGCTGAAGTGCTGCGGCAGCTGGTGCAGGCTCACCCCACTGCCTGCCAGGAGCAGCTTGGAGGTCCCTGCAGCCTGTCGCCCCTTCTCTGGTTTTTTCCCGTTTGGAAGTCACGATCCAAGGCATAATCCTGACCGTGAGTTTGCGCTCGTCGTGCACAGGCCACGTGCAGCCCCTGCAGAGCACCGCAGCGGCACAGCGCCAGCTCCGCCCAGCTTTTTGCCGTTTCGTGAACAGCAATCGCACTACTGCGCACACGCACGCGAATGCAGCTCTGTGGATCTCAAGCCTCCAGTAATTAGCCTGGAAGAGGCTACGGAGCACCCTCACCACTCTTGGCTTCTCCTGACAGTTCAGAGCAAATACGCTGTCAAGCAAGGAACAAGCTGCAAGAGCTGTCTGCCCGGGAAGGGAGCGTTTTCCAGACTGACACCGTGTTTTCAGCACGATTTCGGCATGGTTCAGCATGCCCCTCTGCTCTTTGCAGGAGCAAGCCCCAGAGTTTGTCCCCTGTCTCTGGGCGCTGGTAAGACTGGAAATGTGCACTCTCCTCCGAAGCCAGCCACAGTCCAACTCCGCCCAATCCCCATTAAAAATCACCCTTTTAAAGGAACTCTGGGTTTTGACAGCTACCTGTCAGACTCAGTTTACCTGTAAGTACCATCTTCCAGTATTTAGAGCTTCTTAAGTCACAGGTAAATCACTAGACCTTTCTCGGAAAGGATAGTGTATACTTTCCTGGAATGTGGTGGACTGGGAAACAAAATGGTGGACAGAGAATTTGTCAGCACACTTCAACAGTGTGACATTATTTGCCTGTAGGAGACATGGTTGTGTGAACATAGTTGACCATACCTTCAGGGTTACATATCATTTGGTCAGCCAGCTATAAATAAATGTAAGAAAGGCAGAGGAATTGGGCGATTCACATCCTTTATCTTGTTAGAATTAACAGGAGATAGATGGCAAAAGAAGGAGGGGACGGCAGAGGATGAGGTGGCTGGATGGAGTCACTGAAGCAGCCGGCGTGAGCTTGAGTGGACTCCGGGGGATGGTGGAGGACAGGAAGGCCTGGAGGAACGCTGTCCATGGGGTCGCACTGGGTCGGACATGACTGCATGACTAACCACAGCAACAACAACCTGGTTAGTAGAGAGTGGATCACAACATAGTTACCTCTTATGTGCGCAAATTAAAACCAACGACAGAAATGTTCTTTTTTTGCATAATTGCTTATTTCCCTTCCACAAGGGGAAGACTAATGGTTGATGATATCTGGAAGGATTTAGTAGCTCTTCTGGATCAGATGACTCAGAAGTTGCCAAGTGCACTCAATTTTATTTGTGAGGACTATTGGTGCCGCCCCAGAGGGACTTTGGCTACCACTGGGTTTAGAGTCAGAAGACATTTTTCTAGCAGCTCGTACTTCTATGGACAGTAAATACAATCAGCAGGGATCACGGTCTGCAGAGTTTGTTTATTATTATGTTTATATACAACCCCATAGCCCAGAGGGCTCTCTGGGTGGATTACAATAAAATACAATAAGATCAACAGTATATCAATAAAACAAGTAATAATATAACAATGAATAATTAAAAAACAGTACAAAAATCTGTCAGTTAATGGCAAAAGAAGATAAAAGCAAGGCATGGAGCAAATCAGAAATAAAAGCAGAGTTAAATCCAATTTAACTACAGTAACACCTGGGAAATAAAAAGGTCTTGTGTATCATTATAATCTAGATATACCTTCACGGATGTTCTGTGAACAAATCTGGAGATTATTATAGTTACAGTGGCACCTCGGCTCACAAATTTAATCCGCTCCAGGGCTCTGGTCGTGACCCAAATTGGTCGTGAGCCAAGTCAAATTTCCCCATAAGGTTCAATGGAAATAAGTCTAATCCATTCTGTAGCCATTTTTTAAATCAGAAAAATGCGAAGCAAAGTGACAACAACAAAGATCGTGGCCATCTCCCCCCAACACCCCGAGCACAAGCGTGGCCATCTCCCCGCCCCCCCACCGCCCAGCACGACTGCAATCGCGCCCGTCATCCCTGCAGGCGCCCGTCATCCCGGCGTGCTGGGAGGTCGGGGGGGAGAGACAGGCGCGATTGTGGGCGCTCCAGGGGAGGAAGAGACGGGCACAAATGGCGCACCGGGGGAGGGAGAGACGGGCGCGATCTCGGCCATCTCCCCCCCCCCCCGCCCCCATGATCACGGCCATCTCTCTACTCGGGGGTGGGGTGGGGAATGGTCGTGCTCGTGCTGGTTGTGGGGGGGGGGGATGGCCGAGATTGAGCCCGTCTTTCCTGCAGGAGTGCGCCTCTGATCACGTACGCCTTCCCTGCACAAACGGAACTGGGATTGTGGCCATCTCTCCACTCTGGAGATGGCTGCGATCTTGGTTGCCACCCAATGCGCAGTTTGCAACCCAAGTCAAAATTTTAATAAAATTTTTGTTCGTGACCCGATCTGTTTGTGAACCAAGGCATTTGTGAGCCGAGGTTCCACGGCACGTGTGTAAAGGTGGCGGTGGCATTATCCACCATGTTATGGCCTCTCCATCCTTATTTCCCATGGTAACGCCTCTCAGCGCTTTCATCATAGTGAAAGTGACTGTTTTCCCATTTTAGTGTCTTTCTGCTCACTTTCTGAAAGTGCAATATTTACAGAAACAGCAAATTTGACTGGACAAATAAATGTTTGGTGAGAGCAGACTAAAATGGTCAGGCTGAGCAGTGCTATTGAAGAAAGACTTTATAGCCATAATGCAAGTCATTTGTGTCAATTATTTTGGAAAGAGTCAGTAAATCATATAGCGCTTAGGCCCCATGTGCCTGGACCCAGAGGTCCTCTCTGGGGGTCCTTCTCCAGGAGCAATGTTCGAGGGATGTGAGGTGGGTGGCTAGCAAGAGGGGGGCCTTCTGGGTTGTGGCCCCCCAGCTGTGGGATGAGCTCCTTAGAAAGGTGCACCAGGCCCCTACTGGGTGTTCTTTTTGGTGCCAGTGAAGACCTGTTTATTCTCCTCGTGTTTTTATTATTTAACTTTTAACCTGATTTTTTACAGATTGCATTTTATAAGGTACCACTGCTATGCTTCCATGCTGATTCTATTGCAATTGCTGGTGTGGTTTTGGTCCTTTAAATTAATTTTTCTCTGCATGTATGTTTTTGTTTTTACTTTTGTTAACCATCCAGAGAGTCTCAGCTATTGGATGATAGAAAAACGAAATGAATGAATGCAGTGCTTTTTTTGTAAGAAAAATGGTGCCGGAACTCATGAAATTATTTACCTTTCACAAGTAGTCACTCACTGTACACACCCCCACACACGTCAGTTGTATAATGAAACATAACAGTCGCCGCCCGCAGTAAGCTCAGCGTGCGACCACACGACCAGCCACAAGCCAAGCAGCGTCATCACAACCAGTGTGAAGTACGCATGCCTCGGATTCGACACACAAGCAGCCCGCATGCACCATTTTAATGATTTTGCTGCTGACCTGCTACGCTTGACAGGGCAATTTGAATCCACGTGGACCAAACATCAAATTTTCAAAAGTTACTTTTAAAACTTGGAAAATCTGTTGAAAAAAGGTTCCAGAACTCTGTTCTGGTGCGTTCTATGACAAAAAAGCACTGAATGAATGAATGAATGAATGAATGAATGAATGAATGAATGAATGAAATCACCCCCTGCCTTCCTGGTGCATCCCAGTTCCCAGAAACACACCATCAGAACTGCACCAGAAACGCACCATCAGCCCCCGACTGCCCACGGCCAGGTCTTTGAGAGGGGACCTCACTGCTAACTCACTTTATCATAATCTTTAAGCCAACATTTTCAGGAGTTGGACGGGGAGCTTGTGCTGTCATTTAACTGGTGTTGCATGAATTTTTAATAAACATTTAGAAATTAGTGCAGATTAGAAAGTTGGTTTGGGCTGTAATGCTATACCCCCAAAACTTTTCAATAAGCTCAACAGCACAATAGGATACTTCTGAGCGCGCACAGAATTGTGGTGTTTAAAAAGGGCAGGGACTGAAAAGGCAGCCCTGAAGGTGCAGGCCTCCTCAGCCGAGGCATCATCACTGCGCACCTGGAGCTGGCCCCCCTCAAAATGGCGGGGCAGCATCGTTAATGTGGCCCTGCAGGACTGGGGGCTGCAGAGATTCCCACCAGTCCAGCCAGTGGGTCTGGGAGGCGGGAAGATGGCAGGAGCAGTGGTGGAAAACGTGGGAGAGCCGTGGGTCAAGGGTGGCCGTGTCTGGAACACCCCTCCCCCAACCTGAAATTCCCCGAAATACGGCAGGGCATGTGCACAGGGAGCGCTCCCTCCGCAGCCGCCCTCACAGTTAGCCGGGCTTGCAAACACGTCAGCTGGAGCTGGCTGCTTCAGCCCCTTTTATTGCAGCTGGGGGATTCATTGTGAATAGCCTGTTAATGACGGTGGTGGGGAGTTAATTAACATAATCAAAAGGCCCCAGCTGACATGAGAGGCTAGCTCTTCCCTATGAATCCAAAGATGAAAGGAAGGAGGCAGACAGGTGTCCTGAGGGACCTCCCTGACACTGGAACTGGGCCCGCAGAAGCGCCAGCAAAACCTCTGAAGACAACACACCTCCTGGGTCAAAGCAGGAAGACACAGAAGGACAAGAGGGAAACAGTGATCAACTCACAGAAACTAATGTTAGAAAATTAAAATTTAAAAAATTCAAAAAGGGATTTAGTGGGATATTTCCTAAGTTTCGTTGCTAACCGCCCTGCTTGCTGGGAAGCAACACAGTGGGCTGTCTTTGCAAATGGGAAGCATTTAATTAAAGGTAAGAACGCTCCCAAAGCCTCAGTGGCCCTGTGGGCTTCGCTCTGGTCGGGCTGATGCTGCAGTTGTATTTCCTCGCAAAAGGAAAAAAGGCAAAGAAAAGAGAGAATCCAATCAAGCCTGAAAAAAGATGGACGTCACAGGGAAAGTGGGCAGGCCAGAGACTGACAGCATCATCTGGCAATTCTGTGCAAGTGAGTGAGCAAAGTAATCAAACCCAGAGAAAGGGGCTGGCGTGGAAGGAAGGAACCCGCTCGCGCTCTGCTCTGCTGGCCTGTCTCGCCACCCCAGCGCGCTCCGGCGGCCGTGCTCAGGCGCTATGGGAGAGGAACCGGGGGCGGCCCCCTCCTCCCACACACCTCATGCTCGGCTTCCCCAGGCAGCTGTGACGGGTGTCCTTTGCCACCGCACGCCTCTTTTCGGGGCCCAGCTCCTAATGCTCGGGTGCTCTGCAGCGGTGCTTGCTCGGTTTGGGGCGCCCGGCAGCGTGGCGCTTTGGCAGCCCGACCAGGTGGGCCAGCTGGGCTCTCACGCCACTCCTCCAATTGGCAAGGGTCATCGGTGGAGGGGAGGGGAGGCGAATGCCCCTTCTGGGGGGAGACACAAGCGGGGGTCAGACAGCTTCTCCAGAGGTGCCAGCTGCCTCCCTGCAGCGGGAGGGGAGGGCGCAGGGCTGCTTCCAGCTCAGCCGAACAACTGGACTGCCCGGAAACGGAGCAGGCAGCGGAGGAGGGCTGAGCAGGGGGGAAGGTGCTCCATGCAAAGGGGCTCCTGCAGAGCCCGCTCAGGGCTCAGCCCGGTCCTGGGACAAGCGAAGCCCTTGCAGGAGCAACCCAGCACTGGGAGCAGCGTCCTTCTCGCTGCGCAATGGCCTCCGGCACGCCGCACGTGGCCGGGGCGAACAGCCCGCTCCAGGGCGCGCGGTTCTTTCGGAAGGAGACCGGCAGTTTCCCCCCAGCACTGCAGTGCCTGCGAGGGCCTCTCCATACGAGGCGGCTTCTGCTGCTGCTCGTTGGAGTTCGCAGGGCCTTGGCATGCCGTGGCCGCCCTCCAGAGCCCCCCCCCCCAGGGCTCTCCTCCCATTGTGTGGCCCTTTTTCACAGAGGGCACGCCCGCGAGCAGAATTCGGGCCCAGGCAGAAGCCTCGTGCGTCGCCACAAGCCTGCTCTGGTGCAGCCCAGGCACCTCGTGCGCAGTGGGCAGAACAGGCAAAGAGGCAGAGCCTCAGTTGCTGGGGAAGCCCCGCAGCTTTTGCCTGCTGCGCTGGGAACAAGGGAAGGAGCCTTCGCGTGGGCAGTAAACCCGACAAGTCCCCTTCTCTTTCCCTCACGGGAGAAACAAAGGCCATTTTAAGGCTATTTTCTGGGAGCAGGAGGGTCCTCTCCGCCATCCTGTAGGTGGCACAGAGTAGGATTTCAACTTTCCGCGGGGCTTCTGCAGCAAGTCATGGCGGCATCCAGGCAAAGAGCCGGCTTTCCTCGCTCCAAGAACAGCCATGGGAATGCGCAGAACGCTCAGGGGGAGCAACAGCTGCCTGGCGAAGGGCCACACGGAGACTGCCCACTGGCCTGGTTTTCCACCCCAGGCAGCACAAGGAGCCAACAGCACAAATACACCTGCAGGGCGGTCCTCTCCATGTTCACTCATACATAAGGCCTATCGTGCTGTACTTCCACGGTGAGCGTGCATAGGATCATGCCCTTCTTATATGCAGTGGCGCCACTGCGTGCTTGCTGACTTCACCGAAAGTCCCATTAAGCTCCAGGAGGCTTGTTCCCAGCTCAGTTTGCACAGGACTGCAGTTGGACTGCTATCCCAGCCATCACACAGAATCAGAGGTGTGGTTCTTTAAGAGGCTAATTCTGCAGCTATTCTGCAGCGGGTGGCTCTTGGGAGGAATGGCGAGGCCTCATCTGCTGTGAAGCAGCTGAGCTGTCCAGTCATCGCAGGCTCAAGCTTGGTCATCCGGCCAAAAGTGAAGGGGGAAAATGGAGAGGCTGCCTAGTAAACTGCGGCCTTCAAGTGGAGTTTTATGAGCATATCTGAGTAAATCTCAGCAACGGCAACCTTAAAAAGACACCGATGGCACTATTTGTTGATGCAAATGGTGTTGATGTTTAACTAGGATGACTAGAGGTTTCCTGGGAGAGAACTGCGAACCAGAGTTCCTCCATCCCTAGCCAAACCTGACACCTCCCCAGGTTCACAACATTTCTTCTGGGAATTATCTGGGGAAGGCTGCTAAAATGTGCTTCTGCTGAGTGGGAGGCTGCGAGAGGCATGCGTCTTAGGGAAGTCTCTTTGTGGCAGCACAAAGCGGTAACAGTGAAGACAGGAGATTTAACACGCGGCATTCTTCGTGAGCTGTGCCGGTTGGACAATGTGATGATCTCTGCAAAGCCGCAGAAGGCACAGATGCTGCCGGGCTGACATGTGCCGGCAGTGCTGCACGGCTAGAACTGCGTTGCTGACACGGGCCGACCTGTCGAAGCCCCAGCCAGGCGGGTTGGGGTGTGGTGCAGAGGAGGGGGCTCTGTGGGGATCCAAGGCTCTCTCACCCATTGCTGCAGCCCATGGCGCACGGCTCTGGCAAAAGCCAAGCAGCAAGCCCGAGCCCGTGGAAAAGCCGGGGCAGGGCTGTGCTCGCCGTTAAGCCCCAGGGGACTGGGGAGGAGAGCACACTCGGCCCTGCACAATGCTAAGAACCGCCTCTGCTGCTGCACCAGGACAATTCGGCTTGGAACGCTCTTCCTCATGCCCATTCCTCTCCGTTTCCATCAGAGATCTTGTACCGTTTTTCCAATGGAAAAAAGCAGCTTCAGAGGGTTTTTTATTTTCTCTTAAAAAAGAGAGAAGGCTCTTTGGAAATCCATCTCCAATTCAGTCTGACACTTAAATTTCTTCATCAGTCAGTCATTGTACTAAACACAGTTGACACAAAGTCTTGAATCTGTAGATGTCTGTAAGGGTGGTGAGCAGATGCAAATTTAAGAAATGTTGTCACATGTTCATCTTTTCATGTCTTCGTGTGAGCTAAAAGTATATTTTATTTCTGCAATATCCAGAGCATAAGCAAAATGTCAAGACTGCCAATAGTTTTTAATTCATTAATGCAATCACAGTCCATCAGGATGGCCACCCCCCCCCCCCCATTTTTCATTGGACAAACAATAAAACTGCAAATATTTATACATGTCATTCAGAGCAGCAATATCGTCCTATTGATTTTCTGTCTCCCACATTTCTTTCTCGTAAGTTTATACATTATTGGTTTTTAATCATAAAAAGTAGGTGCTGTGGAGGTTGAAAAGCTACAGGAAAACAAAGACTCCTCCCCCCCCAGAATCTCTTGTTTTTGTTGTTTCTTTCCAGCTAGATGCCAGAATCTAAGCACAAAGTGTCGGTTTAAGCCTTAACCTGAAGGTGGATTAAAGCAGCGCAGCCAAACGAGAGGCTAAGATGCGCAGCCCTCTCTCTATCTCCCCACAGCGACAGCGACAGCCTATTCCGGTGTGTGAGTCTATCCCCCTGGGAATTTGGCCGTGCGGTATTTGTTTTTATTTTTGGAATGGTATAGTGTTTTGGCAGAAAGGCAGTATATAATCGAAACAAATAAAATACCCCAGGGAAAGAAGGATGCCGTTGGCAGGGGTGGCCCGTGTTCTCATGCAAAGCCCTTCCATCTTAATGGGGCTTGTACAGGAGATCGATGTTGACCCAGTTCGGGAAATATTCTCTTGCGTGGCTGCCCGGCGTGATCGCCCACCAGTCCTTCTGGCCTAAACAGTAAGGGAGGGCAGGCCCTGCGGTGAAGCTTCCTACTGGGATGCGATGCAACGTCTTCCTCCTTGGTGGAAGCTGGACGCGTGTTGACGCGGAGACTCTTGGGAAGCGGGTCAGCTTCACCTTCTCTGGCGCCAGCGGTGGCTGGGGGTGGTGCCTGCGCGGGTGGAGCTGAGCGAGGGGGACGCGGCCACGCTGGGCCCTGCTCAGCAGCAGGAACGGCCGGGCACCTCTGGGGGGCCTGTGAAGGGCTTTGGCTAGCTTTGTTAGCCCCAGGCAGTCCAGCAGTCCTGGCAGACGCGGCTCAAGTACGCACGGCAAGGGTGAGCGACAGAAGCGGGCGGCGCTGTGCGCTGGAGAGTGAGCTCGGCCACAGCAAATGGCAATCAGCCCCGGCGGCTGGGTGGCGGCCCCCTTGATCCACTGGCGGGCCAGGTAGCAAAGGCAGATGCTTGCTGGGTTGCAGCTCGCTGTGAGGCTGACGGGCACGTCTGAAGCCAGGTGGTCCCTGCTTGCACCTGGGCGGGGCTGCAGGCGGTCGGTGGGAGGCCGCTCGGTCCCTGGCCGCTGGCGATGCCCCGCTGTGCTCGGGGACGCCTGGGCTGTGGCCACGCTCGCCGCCCCCTCGCTGGTCCTCACAGCCCCTGCCAGCCAACCGAAGCCCGTTTTGCTCCACGGGGCTTCTTCCCTCGGAAGCAAGAAAAACGTTCGACATGCTGTGGCGACGGGCCCGTGGGGGACCATGAATCAGGGCCAGGGAGCGGCTGACTTCTGCCCGCCCGTGTGGCTCTTCCCTCCACTTGGGGAAGCGGTGCTCCCGCTGACCCAGCTCTGATGAGGGGAATGGGGATGCGTTTGCTGAGGCATCCGGTGCCCTTCCAGCACCTGGCAGAGGGAGCCAGGATGGTTCCCCGTGCCCCTTCAGCTCTGGGGGCCGCATTGCCGGCATCGTTGCCACTGGGGCAAGCCCACCGGGCAAGAGAGGGGCGGAAAGGGATGGCCAAAAAGTGGGGGACCTCAGTTCCCAGGACTGACAGCTGGCTGGCCGGGGGTCCGTGCCTCTTTGGACAGGGATGCCGCGGGGAGGGGAGTGATGCCCGGTTGTGGGAACAGGGGCAGGGCTTTGCAGGCAAGGCCCATCATCCTCATCCTGGGAGGGTGGCAGGAGGCTCTTCACTTTCACCGTCATCACTTTCCTGCATTTCCCATTCATGTCCTCGCTCACACGTCCCGGTTACACCATGCTAAAAACAAATACAGTCATTTCGCAACCATTTCCCTTCTTTCGCACCAAATGATTTAAGTGACAAATTCACTGCCTGGTCACAGCTCCCATCCCGAGGCCATGGCTTCCCCATTTCCAACTTGCAATGCAGCCAACAAAACCGGCAGGAGAAATCCAGCTTCTCTCTGGAGAGATTGCCGCTGCCTCTACCCAGCGCCTTGAATTCCTGGTGCGCACCCCTTCGGGGTGTGCTCCGGCGCTGGCGCATCCCCCCGAGCAGCTTGGCCTCCGCCAGGCTCGGCCTCGTGGAGAGCACAAGCAATTCCCTTCCACAGCCTCCCTCTGCTGTGCCCGGTCACCGCGAGAGCTCTCCCACGGCCCTGTCCCGGGCCCTCTGGGTGGCTGGGCTGAGGGCTTCCGGCAGGAGAGGTGCCCTCGCCTCACTGAGGAGGCCTGTGGGGTCGCCAGCCTGCTCCTGCCTCAGGTCCACCAGCCTGGCAGTCCTACATCTTAGTGCAGCTGATGCTGGAAGCTTCCTTTCCTTTGATACATTTTTAATTGCCGTGGCTTCATTTTTGGTATGTCATTGATAGAAAAAGCAGTTTTGACTGTTAAGAATCTCGCATTTACTAGGTGGATGCCCTCATATAATCTCACCATACCTACAACAACCTTATTTGATGCTAGATTTAATAGAGCCTGTATGAAATTTTATGCCAGTTATTATAATCAAGGATTGGACTGTGGAGAATTTCTGAATCTTTGAATTGTTTCTGTAAGAAATCATCTGCCTTTTAATTCCACTAATTTACAACGTTTGTGGAACCTCACTAAGGTTATGGAATCATCAGGCCGGTGGGGTTTGTACTGCAGTGTGCCAGACCCACCGCCATCCCCTCCTCAGCCGCCTCCCCCTGCAGACGGTCTGGTCCGCGGGAGGCGAGCAGCAGCGTGGCCAAGCGGGCTTCTTGCCTGGCTGGAGAGCAGCTAGTCTCCTGGCCGCGCCCAGCCAGGAAATGCTGCCCTCGAAACGTGGCTGGCTCCGTCCCAGAAGGGAAGCTGGTGCCCGAGTCCCGCACCTGCGGACAGTGCCACGGAGGCAGAAGCGGGTTTGGCTCTGCCAGGAGAGGCAGCCCCGGTGGTGGTGTGGGTGCTGAGGAGGCCCTCTCTGCAGGCGCCAAGGGAGGGGGAAGGAGCCGCCTGCTGCTTTGCATTCATAAATGTGCCAAGGGAGCTGTTCTTGCAGCAGCCTGGTTCATTCCCTCTTTCAATGGAACATCCAGAAACTCATGGAATTATGTGATTGAAGGGACTTTGGAGATAGAAACACAGAAACAGAGCGAGTCAGAAGGGGCCTCCCGGGCCATCTAGTCTGACCTCTGGCACCAGCCGGCTCCGCTCACGACTTGCCCACCATGTACATGCCTGATCATCTGACCGAAGCCCCTGTCTGGACACACTACTCTGAATATGGTTAACTAATCCAGAACAGAGTGCAACTATGCACATGGTACATGTACATGTCATGAGCGGAGCCGGCTGGAGCCAGGGGTCAGACTAGATGGCCTAGGAGACCCCTTCTGATTCACTCTGTTTCTAAGTTTCTATTACTTTCCATGGCTGGCAAGTCACTTGAACACATAGTTGAAGTGCTCACCAGAAAACTTTACTAAGGAACACAATTTCTTCCTCTTTGCCCATCTTGAATTTCCAGAACCTCTTCAGCAGCTTTGAAATAGCCCCTGCAGGTTCTTCTGGCATCCGGGAATGGAGCTTACCTGGCCTTGGAGATCTGAACTTGTTGAAGTAGGCAGGTGTTCTAACCATCCCCTCAGCTGCACTGGACTGCCAAGTCCCTCCTGCACCCAGAAAGCTTTGAATTAAGATGAGAAGGGAAGGCTGCCAAAGGGGCCTTTTCTCATACGTCATCATGATAGGAAGTTATTGGCCATTGCTAGATTATACAGCAGTGCAGTATTAAGTGCTGTGTGGAAGCTCTGCTTTAGTTCCGCTCTGATGGTAGAAAAGTATTGACTCACAGCTTAAAGGGCTCCAGTGTGGAAGAAAACATGGTTTCAACATTGCCTGTTGTAAAACTCACCCCAATGTAAAAAAACTGCAGTCTTGCCATGCATTGTTTATTGCAGTCATGCAATATAGAAACATAGAAACAGAGCAAGTCAGAAGGGGTCTCCTGGGCCATCTAGTCTGACCTCCAGCACCAGCCGGCTCCACTCACGACATGCCCACCATGTGCACGTCCAGCCTATCCTTGAACACCCTCACCAATGGGGCCTCAACCACCTCCCGGGGAAGCCCATTCCACACCCTCGGGGTCCTGACTGTCAGGAAGTGCTTCCTGGCATCCAAACGGAACCTTGGCTCCCTGAGCTTTGCTCCGTTGGAGCGGGTTCTGCCTTCCTCTGCAGGGGAGAACAGGTCTCTACCCACCTCTACCCACCTACACCCCCTCACATACCTGTATGTCGCCAAAATATCCCCTCTGAGTCTCCTCTTCTCCAGGCTGAAGAGACCCAGTTCCCACAGTCTCGCCTCATACGGCTTTCCCTGCAATCCGGCCACCAACCTTGTGGCCCTGCGCTGCACTGACTCCAACCTGGCTATATCCTTTCTGCAACGAGGGGGCCAAAATTGAGCACAATACTCCACTTGCGGGCGCACCAGAGTTGTGTAGAGTGGTAGTAATACCTCTCTCGATCTAGAAGCCACACTTCTGGCTATGCAACCAAGGGTGGCGTTCACCCTCTTGACCACCGCATCACACGGCTGACTCATGTTCAGCCTGCAGTCAACCAGCACCCCGAGGTCCCTTTCACAAGTGCTGCTCTCCAGCCACTTGTCCCCTAACCTGTACTTATGACACTCATTCCTATGCCCCAAGTGCAAGACCTTGCACTTATCCACATTGAACGCCATCCTGTTGTCTCCTGCCCACTTCCATAGTCTGTCCGGATCCTTTTGGATCTGGAGTACCTGCTTCTCGGTTGTGGCCACTGCTCCAGTTTTAGTGTCGTCTGCGAATTTGTTCAGTATCAGTAGACTGTTCACCCCTTCTTCCATGTCGTTGATGAAAAGATTAAACAGGATCGGCCCCAGGACAGAGCCCTGGGGAACCCTGCTTGTCACTGGCCACCATCCCGATGATTCCCTGCTAATGGTTACCTTCTGCTTTCGGTCAGTCAACCATGCCCTAATCCACCAGACAGTGCTTTGGTGTATCCCAAAACTCCTCAGTTTCTCAACCAGGATATCATGGGGCACTTTGTCAAAGGCCTTGCTGAAATCCAGGTAAACCACATCCACTGCATCCCCTCCATCCAGCCACCTCGAAACCTTGTCATAGAATTCCGGAAGGATTGTCTGGCAGGACCTGTTTCTGTGGAAGTCATGTTGTGTGGCTGCCAGCCTCCCTTCCCTATCTAGCATCACTAGATCTCTCTCTATTATGAACCTTTCCATTGTTTTTCCTACAATGGACGTGAGGCTAACCGGTCTGTAATTCCCCACGTCCCTTCTACTACCCTTTCTGAAAATTGGGACCACTGATGCCACCCTCCAGTCCTCTGGAACTTCACCTGTTCTCCACAAGGCCTCAAAAATGGGGGCCAGCGGGTGTGAGAAAACCCCTGCCAACTCTCTAAGTACTCTCGGGTGTAACCCATCAGGGCCTAGCGCCTTTCTAATGTTCAGTGCCCTGAGGAGCCCCTCAGCTTCTAGGGGGTGACTCTAATCCGTGCCCCTAAGTCCCCAGCCTCATCTAATCTCCTATGTGGATATCCCCTGTCCTGCTTTGGGAAGAACACAGAGGCAAAGTAGTCATTTAGCATCTGTGCCTGTTCCCTCACATCAGTCACTGGATCCCCTTTCTCCTTATTTAGCGGTACCACTACTTGGCTTCCCTTCCTCTTGCTATTTACACGCTGATAGAAGCCCTTTTTGTTGCTCTTGATATTCTTGGCAAGTCTCAGCTCGTAATCAGCCTTAGCCTTGCAAAGAATCCTTCTGCAACAGGCCTCCTCCTCCCGGTATACCCTTTTGTCTGTTTGCCCCAGTACCCATTTCCTACGGAGGTTCCTCTTTCGTTTAATCCCTCTAACCACCTCCTTTCACATCCATGGCGACACTCTCCTCCGCCTCCCCACCTTACTGACTAGAGGAATCGTCAAGGCTTGCGCCTCCAAAACCTCCCTTTGAGTGCCATCCACCCCTCCTCAAATCGCTTGCCTTCCAGTAACCTATCCCATACATTCATACATACAATAT
Source organism: Varanus komodoensis (assembly GCF_004798865.1). Lineage (NCBI taxonomy): Eukaryota > Metazoa > Chordata > Lepidosauria > Squamata > Varanidae > Varanus > Varanus komodoensis. The sequence goes on from NW_025335283.1 coordinate 864,742, forward strand.
ACATTCTTGCAAATTGCATAGATATTTCAGAAGCATAATTCTCTGAGAAAGGTGAGCAAAAATAAAATTGATGTGTTCATGTGGCTTGACGTTGCTGTTAAACTGCATGCCAATTTCAGAGGGGTCCTGCTGGTACAGCTGCACCTCTGAAATGGCCGTTTTTGATGTTTGGCACACTGAGCGCAGACTGCCAGTGTCGAGCGGCGGGGAGGGCGGCCCATCGCCAGCCGGCCAAATGCATATTATGCGCGGTGTCTTTTCAAAGTTCAGGAGGCTTGTGGCAACGGGACTTTGCCGTTCCAGCTGCGACAGGCCGACACAGCCCGAGCTTTCATTTGATTCCGCGGCAGCAATCAGATCATTCTTCAAAGGCAACGTGCATTTTAAACAGCTTTCCTGCCCAGCTGAACAACCAACAGACCGAGGCGGCGGAGCCCTGTGGGTGCGTGCACATGAGCGGGGGGGGGGGGGACACTCATCCTTCCGACCCAATAGGAGGAAAGGCTCTTACATAAAAAATTCATCCAGAAACTCTGCCTTTGAGCTTCCTCCCCCTTCGTGCAAGTGGAGGAAGAAGGAATGCAGAAGGGAGTTTCTCCAAGAAAGCTGCGTCCTTTGACAAGACGCCGAATCCTCTGATTGAAACCCTGGGGGTTGCAGGAGGGCGAGGTGTGAGGAGGAATAATTGGCTGCCTGCCGGTGGATGGGGCCGGCGGGAGCGCGCCTGCTCCGCTGTGGGCCGGCGCTTTCGTGAGGGCGCAGCCGGGCGTCCCTCGGGGCAGAGGGGCGATCGTTCAGGCCTCCCGGTGCCTGGGGAAGCCCGACTGCGCTGCGGGGGCTGCTGTGCTTCGCATCCTCGGGGAGTGAGCTTCCGGGTCCCGGCCGTGTCGTCCCGATCACGCCGAGGCGGCGGCACAGAAGCAGCGGCAGCGCTGGGGGATACGCGGGGAGCGGGCTGAGAGCGGCTCCCCGGGAGAACCGCCGGCGCACGGACCCGGGCTGGCCGTTCTGGCCGCGAGGGCGGGGGGCTCCCAGGCAAGCGCGTCCTTTGGGCCTCCGGACTGGCAGCCACCGGCCCTTCCTTGCCTCCGCTGGCAGCAAGCCAAAGGCGGACGGGCTCTGGGGCGGCGTGGGCGACTCTCCAGCGGGACGTGGCGGGGCCGAGCCTTCCATCTCTGCCCCACGCCATGCTGGAGCTTTCCGGGGGCGGCGGGTGAACAGTTAATAAATACGGAGGCACAATTTGAAACAAAGCGACAGTACAGCAGGGCAAGAGCATACGCGTAAGAAGCCGCCTTTGCACAGCCCTGCGCTTAGCGCTCGCACGGCCGCTGCCGCTTGGAGCCGGGTGCCTCGCTGTGCTCTGTCGCCTCCGTCCGCCAGGAGCAGCGCCCGGCCCAGGCGCCCGCGGCCCGCCCGGCTGCAGGCGCTCTGCGGCTTGCTCCTCCGGGCGTCGGCCGCTCCCGCACCGGGGCAAGGGCCGGCCAAGCGCCGGCTCTCGGCATCGCGCGCCTGGGCGGCTGCTTTGCGGCGGGACGGTGGGCCTTGGCCCGAGGGGGCGCCGGCCAGCTCTGGCGGGTCCCCACTGAGGTGCCGGTGCCGATGCCCGTCCGGGCCGTACGAACCCAGCGGCTGGCTGCTTTCTGCGCTGGGCCGCAGGTCACCTGCTGCCACGCCACCTGCCAGGTCTGCCACTGTGAAAAAGAGCACGAGGGAGACCCATCAAGGTGCCAAGCTTTCGTTATGCAAATCTTTCCCTGGGTCGAACCCACCGCGGTTGTGCTGTGAACCATCTCTGTCGTCTTGTTTGCCTCCAGATGTGTAAATGGTGCCCTCGGCCTCCGACGTGCGCATCTCTACACTGTCCTTCGCAAGGCACCAACCCTCTTGGCTTCCAGAGCTGTGGCGTAATTATAAGTATGCTCACAGACATTGCTTTCTCCTTTTTTAATGAGGCAAAAGCAACCATTTTTCCAGATCGGTGCGAAACTTTCAGTAAGCAGAAATAAAACCAAAACACAGAAGAGGCATCATTAAGAGAAGGACCCAACTGCTCCTAGATATTGTCTGCAAAGTAAACCTACCTTCCATATTTTAAGATGCAAAGGTAATATCCCCCACACGTAGCCATAAATTACAAGTCTTGCTGAGGACTTTTCTTGGGCGGAATCTCAAGTAAGCTCTGGTTGGTCAGCCTTAATGCCATCATGGCGTGTCCCACGTCTGAAAAGCAGCAGAACAGTCATCAGTGGAAGCAGCAGAAAAGCAGAGTCATGGGGAAAGAGGGAGGGGTGGGCAACCCGCAGCCCAGCCTTCCCCAGCCTGGAGCTGTCCAGGAGCAAACGGCTGGAGCAGATGGGAGTGCAGGAAAAGACACCTGGGTGCAGCTGTGGGCCCAGGCGCACCCCTCCACTCCCCTCTTCTTGGAAGCTCTGGGGGGCACGTGCCTTCCGGACGTTGCATGTTGCTCAGCCGGGTGGCCTCAGAAAGAGCACGGCTCAGGAGGCGAGGCGTCACCATGCCATCTCCTGGCCTTGGTCAGCAGGCTTAATGCTGAAGGATACTCGCAAAGGAGGAAAGGCTGCACAGGGCCTTTGGGTGGGTGGTGCGAGGACCCTCTGCCCAGCTCCACCTGGCGGGGAGAGGCGTAGAGAAAGACCCTTTCCCAAGCAGTTGACAGCGACTCAGTGCCTGCTTTCCTTGGTCACCTCTCTCGGCTGTTCCCAAGAGCTGCTCCCCTCCAGACAATTGCTCAAGGGATCGTCGAGTCCCAAACTTATGATCTGAAACTGTTAACACGGTTTGACTGGTGAGCTCTGCACGGCCAACCTGCCACAGCGCTCCATCTGCACGGGTTTGTGAGGAATAGATGAGACTATTTTCTCTTTGTAACCAAGCTCTCTGCCCATCATTGTTTGGCAAGATATTTCCAGCCCAGTCCATCGGATATCGATTTTCAGCTGAATGTCTTTTTTCTGCTCTGATATTAAAATGAGTTATGCTTACACCGACCAGACAGTCAGTTACTGGACTACCAAACATTCATCTAGATGTTGCAGCAAAGATACAGGAAAATAAAAAGAGATGGGGAGGGGTTAAAACACACAAAATTGCTCATAATGATTTGATCTGCTGAGCATTTCTCCCTGCTTCATTCTTTTTTATCATGCAATTGAGAGCATGTGAGGCTTTGGCTGCTGCCCAAGTCTGACGTTTCCCGCTGGTGCTCCCTGTTCAAAGGGCTGTGAGAGGGGAATGTTCCTAAACCACAACGCCTTTCCTCCCCATCATGGCAGATAAGGAGGTTTACTGCCATCGGATATTTGCTGGGTTGGAAAATGCATTTCCAAGTGAAGAGGAACTTGGAGCTGCAGGAGATTAATAGATGTTATTGTGTTGGCTCTTTGCTGTCCCCCCCCCCCGGGGGGGGAGGATGCTGTGCCAAAGGAATATCAGAGCATGCTGCATGAGCCATGGGAGGTGCGTCCTGACAATGAGCTCCTCCCTGCAGCCCCCACAGAGGAGAGAGGGGTGCAGGAGTGTGGGTGGCATTTCAGGGACCACTGCCTGGTCTGAGCAGATGTTCTCGGGATTAAAAATCTCACTTTGCCAGATACTTTCCTATTTGTGTGTGTGTGTGTGTGTGTAGGTGGGGGGGGGAGTTACTGTATTTCTGCATCATTTTTCATTGGGCTTTCATGGCATGAATAATACGAAGGCCCTGCCATGTCCAACTTCCCTGAAAGTGGCTAGAAGCCGGGCTTAGAGGTGGAAAAGGGACTGTAGTAGATAGAAAGACTGCTGAATTAGCATCTCTTGAATATTCATAGTTTCCTCTGCTTTCTGAAAGGTGAAATGCTATTTATCACCAGAAGACCTTTGCAATGCCTGAACCTTTAGTCTGAGAAAAGAGGCAGGAGGAGGTGATAATTTCATCAGGGTACTCTCAACATGTTCAGATACACTCTTTTCTGTATTACCCTTATTGCTACAAAGGCCGTGTCAAGATATAATACAAATCGGTTTTCTAGATTCTTTCTCTGAGTGAATACCTTGTTTAGCCAGAACGACATACAAAGCTAGAACCGTGTTGCGTTTCTAAGAGGCGCAAACTGGTCCTGGCACGGCAGAGTGCAGATTTGGCGCTTCCTGTGTGTTGCTGGTCCCGGCGGGCTTTGCTGTTTCCGACCTGGGAGACTTCGCTCAGACACCACAGGTCCTGCTCCTCTGAAGCCATGTGCGTCAGTGGCCTGCACCGCTTTCCGTGGCTGCCGACCCTGCCCGTTCACCCCAGGGGCTTCCTTTCCTTTCCTGCTGCTGCCAGCTGGCATGACTGGGCGACCCCCATCCTGGGTTGCGAGTGAAGGAGGCCCATGCTGCCCCGCCGCCAGGGGGTCCAGGCCTCCCTCCTACAACCTGGGGCGCATCTGCCCGCAGCCCTCTCCCATGCGGGGGCAGGACCCCACCCTGCTGCAGCCCCTGCCCCTCCTCGCCCTCCGTGGCCGGCTCCCGTGCCCCGCGGCCTGCCGCAAAGCAACCCATGCACGTGGGGGCCGGAAGTGCGGGCCTCTCCGGCAGGCCGCTCTGTGCCTGGAGAGTGACGTGGGCTGCCCGTGCGCCTCGCCGGGCAGAGGGAGGCATGGGTGTGCACGCTCGCGTGGCACATCGCCGGATCCCTACCAGGCTGCTGCTCTGGGGCGACATTTCTGGCCTCCTCACGCGAGGCGAGTCCCCGCAGCCACAACTGCCGCTGGGTCTCATGGCTTCCGTCCCGCCCGGAATGTGCCAGGGCCTGCACGGCGGGCCCAGCTGCCTGCCCGTGGGGCATGGCTGCCCGGGAGGCCCATCCGCACCTGCTCTGCAGAACGCCCGACTCGGGTGCCTGTCTCCTGAGCCGCTCGGAAGCTGTTTGGTCCTACTCACAGCAGCCTTCCAGAGCCCAAGCCCCAGGAACTGGGAGTAATTCCTACCTCCTCAGGGGAACGTTTCTGTTTGAGGCAAGGCTCCTTTCATTTGCCTCTCTTCCCTCCCACTCCGGCACGTGGCCTTGCTCCAGTGTGAGGCGCCTGGGCCTCCCTGCCAGAGAGCCAGGCTGCCAGGAGAGAGGAGGGGCAGCCGGTCAGCTGAGGGCCACGCTTCGTGAGCACGGGCCCCACTTCACCTGGGGTGGCCACACATGTGCCAGCGGCCTGGCTTGGGGGCAGGGGCGGCTTGCCCCCAGCCCCGAGTGCCTGTCCTCACCTGGGCACAGCTTCCAGGCCCAAGCCTGCCTCTTGGCCCCACACAGGTGGGACTGGTGTCTGGCCACCTCCCATGAACTGCAGGTCATAGTGGGCTGGCAGGATACAGCCCTGCAGAGCTGGGCTGGGGAGCAGGAAAGGGCTACGTGCTCTGCCCCATGCTCAGTCTCCCCCAAAGCCCCCCCACAAGGGCCACCAGGTCCCCCTGCTTTGGGAAGGGCCTCCCATCTTCTGGTAGCTCGGGGCAAACCACACTCTTCCTGAGGGCCTTCCCGAGAGGGTAGCACCCGCAGCCCAAGAGCCGGCCTCACTGGGCACAATTGACACTACCGAAAAGAGAGGCAGAATGCGGGGGGGGGGGGGGGGGGGGGGGGAGGCAGGCAGGTCCCCAGGCACGAGGGGCACTCTGCAGCCGCACTGTGCTGAGGGTCTCATGTCGCCGAGGTGCTGCACTCTCAGGCGGCCTCTCGGAGAAATCACTGTGTTGCTGGGAATCAATTTGTTTAAAAAAGAAATTCAATTAAAGGACCTTTTTATTTTCGCTTCTCCTTCAGAAGAAAGATAAACACATTGGAAACTCTTATCCAGCACTGGATCTGGAAGACACTTTCACAATCTAATGTACTTGGAGGGAGCCCTCCACCACTACAATGAAAAAAAATCTTTTTAAACCTTCTCATTATCTTTATCTTGAAATTTCACCCTGTTAGCTGGACTTATCTTCCATTGTATGTAAACTCACAGATTTATATAGTCCTAACACTGCACAGGCCATTATCATGATCAGCTCTTGCCTTTCAAACATTCTAGTATGCTAAGTGATTTGTATCTCACTGAATTTGAATGGAATTCTGCATAAATTCTGAATCTGGATTTTAAAATTTTGTTATGAGGGACAGATGCTTAATGACAAATGGTGAAACATGTGTTAACTTGTCAAATGTGACATTATACACCTGGTGTTTCAACACTACACACATCTAAACATAAACAAAGGGGTCCTGCCAGGGAGGCTGCCAGCAAGAAGGGGTCACGCCAGGAAGAATGGGGCTCATGGGAAGGAGCTGAGATGTCCGTGCACCAACGCAGGAGCATGGGAAACAAGCCGGAAGAGCTCAAGGCCCTCCTGGGAACAGGCGGGTTCGACCTGGTGGAGATCACAGAAACATGGCGGGATGGAAAGCAGGACTGGAAAGCCAGCATGGAGGGGATGCTCTGCTTCGGAAGGGCAGGAAGGGGGAGAGCGATGGGGTGCGGCGCTACATGTTTAGGAAGGGGCAGGGTGCCGTGAGGTGGGGGGGGGGGGGAGAAGGGGACCAGATAGAGGTGGTGTGGGTAAGATTGACAGGTCTGGAGGTGGCCAAGGGTCTGACAGTGGGTCGAGCTGAGACCCCGGACGAGGGTCAGCCAGGCCAGACTGAAGGGCCTCCCACGTCCCTGATATTCGTTGGGAGACACCCGCAGGGGAGGAGGCGAGGCCCCGTCGCTTCTCAGAGGCCACGCGGGGGGGGGGGGGGTCCCCCTGGAGGGCCTGAGCAGCAAGGGGGGAGCACTCCAGGCCTGGCTCTGGCCAAAGGAGCTGGGGGGACCCAGTGGGTGGTGTGCAGACTAGGGGAGCTCTGGACGCGAGCGACCGCCTCCACCTCGTCCTGCGCTCTGAGATCAGGGGAGCGGGGTGAGCCGCAGGTCACGCCCTAGGAGCTGGGGCTTCTCGAGGGCCCGCTTCAGCCAGGCTCGACAGACGGCCCGGCGGGGGAGTCTCCTGGGAGCGGGCACTGGAAGGCAAGCGAGCTCGGGAGGGGTGGGGGGCTCCAAGAAGCGAGGTCCCGGAGGCACAAGCCCGGACGATCCTGCTGCTGCGCCAAGTGGGGAGGCGCAGAGGGCGCCACCATGGATGTGGAGGGGGTGGCAAAAGGGATCAGAAGGGAGAGGGACCCCCACAGGGAATGGGCACTGGGCAAGGGGATGAAAGGCCATGCTGGGAGGAGGCGGCTTGGCGCAGAAGGATTCCTCCCAAGGCTGAGGCTGATCATGAGCTGAGACTTGCCAAGAATGTCAGGAGCAGCGAAAACGGCTTCCACCGTCATGCAAATAGGAAGAGGAGGGGGAGACAGGCAGTGGGACCACTTAAAAGGGAGGGAAGGGACCTGGTGACTTATGCAAGGGGACAGGCACAGATGTTAAATGACTATTTTGCTTCTGTGTTCTCCCCAGAGTGGGTTGGGGAGATCTGCCTGGGGGGCTGGATGAGGTTGGGGTTATGGGGGCACAGGTTGGAGTCATCTCCTGAGAAGGCAAGGAGCTCCTCTGAGCCCTGGATCTTACAAAGCCGCTGGGCCCTGATGGACTACACCAGAGGGGACTTTGAGAACTGGCAGGGCTCCTCGCGTGTCCATTGGCCTTCGTTTTGGAGGTGTTGAGGAAATCAGGGGACGCGCTGGAGGACTGGAGGGTGGCATCAGTGGACCCAATCTGAAAAAATGGTAGCAGAGGGGATATGGGGAACTGCAGGCCGGTTAGCCTTGCATCCATTGTGGGAAAGACGGCAGACACGCTCATAACAGGGGAAGCTCTAGCAACCCTAGACAGGGATGGGAGGCTGGCCGCCACGCAGCTCGGAGTCCATGAGAACAGGTCGTGCCAGAGGAGCCTTGCGGAATTCTGTGGCAAGGGGCTGGAGGGGGCTGGAGGGAGGGGATGCGGTGGGTGAGGCTTACCTGGCTTGCGCAGGGCCTTTGGCAAAGTGCCCCATGACACCCTGGTGGAGAAATGGTTGCGCTTTGGGACTGGTCGATGCACTGTTCGATGGACTGGGGCATGGCTGACAGACCACAGGCAGAGGGTGACTATGAGTGGAGAACAATCAGGATGGCAGCCAGTGATGCGCACAGTCCCCCACAGCTCGGTTCTGGGACCAAATCAGTTCAACCTTTTCATCAATGACCTGGAGGAAGGGATAGCCAGCCTGCGGACTAAATTCACAGATGGTACCAAGGTGGAGGCAGTGGCCACAACTGAGGAGCAGGTGGTCCCGATCCAGAAGATCTGGACAGGCTGTGGAAGTGGGCGGTGTGGGGGAGGGGAGAAAAGGATGGAATTCAATGTGGATAAGTGCAAGGTCTTGCACTTGGGACACAGGAATACATGTCACAGGTACAGGATGGGAGACAAGTGGCTGGATCGCAGCACTTGTGAAAGGGATCTTGGGGTACTTCTTGACAGCAGGCTAAACATGAGCCAGCAGTGTGACGTGGTGGTCAAGAAGGCAAACACCCCCCTTGGATGCAGAGCCAGAAGTGTGGCTTCCAGATCTAGGGAGGTGTTGATACTGCTCTACTTGGCCCTGGTGCTCCCACAACTGGAATACTGCATCCACTCCAGTGGTTCTGGGCTCCACATTATAGGAGAGACATAGCTAGGTTGGGATCAGTTCAGCGGGTTGGGAGGGATGACATATGAGGAGAGACTGAGGGAACTGGGTCTTTTTAGCCTTGAGAAAAGGAGATTCAAATGGGATCTTTTGAGACCCCTTCTGACACACTTTTTTCCTATGTCTTCTGAGATAAAGTCTCCAACACTTTCTGCCAGAAGAGTTCCAGGGCCAAGGAGGTCCCTGTCCTCTGAATGGTGGACGGACCAGGACGGGACCTTTTGCAGGTGAGGCATCTGCTCTGGCAGGGCACCGTGGCCTCTCCCTGCAGCATCTGGGCCCACTGTGGGGAAAGTTGTGCAAATGTTGCACTTACCACAGCAATTTGGTTGTGACTCTTGTAGGGTTTGGGTTTGTGTTTGTGTCAACTCCGTCTCTGTCTTCTTTCCACCTCTGCTCAGGCGTGGTGGGAGAACTTTCAAGTGTTACATGAAGAATCAAACGTTTCATGGAGGCCCAAAGGCCACCTTGTCCGGCCCCTGCCAGCAACTCTCAAGGCAGCCCAGTCTGGACCACAGCATGTCACCAGCAAAGAGCCATCAAGGGACTCACAAGGCAATGCCCTGAGAAGGGAGCTCTTGAAGGGAAGGACTAAACGGCCCTGCAGCCCAATCCATTCTTGCTCCAGAACCAGGCAGTGCAGGAAAGCCAACCTGGTCAAACAGTCGGAGTGGATGATCTCCAAGAGGGTTATACAGCACCTCCCCTACCAGTTAGGCAGTCTGGATGAACAAACTGCCAGGCACACAAGGACAGTCAGGACGTCTGGGATTATTCTGCCTAATAATTGCTATGGAGAGTTCAGGTTGCTTCTTTGGACCCCTGCTCTGGGAAATGAGGACTCTGGTGATGAGGCTTCACACTCCGAGTGCTGAGCTCAGCCCCAGTAATTAAAACGTCCATCTGGCTGCCAATCCAGGAGTGGGAGGCTGCTCATCCAAACAGCCCCCGACCTGAGCCATATTTTTCTCCCAGCCTTCACCTCAAAAATATTTATGGCAGAGGCTGGAAAACTCAAGCATGGTTTGTGTTTCAACTTGACAAAGCTGTAGCTTTAAATCACAGGAGGCTGCCAAGCAAAGTACTTTAGCCTTCTGCCCTCAACACTTCAAACACGCTGCCTCTTACGCACTCCTGGGACAATTTAATGGGCTGCTTAATATAGCAGATCGCCTTTGGAGTGCCTCGGGTCCCTCCTAGAAAAGTTCTTCCTCAGTTTGCTGTTTAACCTTCCTCTCTTTCCTCTTGCAGTCACTGCATAGCTGGCAAAAGGAAAAGGAGCTCTAAGACTCTTAGCCATATTTCTGTTTCTATGTTTCTATATTGCAATTAGGACTAATCAGCATTAAATTTCCAGCATGGGAAAGAGGGAATGGTGTGGATGAGTTGTTGCAGAATACAAATAACTGAGATGAGAACTGGATAGTGCTTCCTTGCAGGGTCCTGCCCATCCAAAGACTGGAGTTTGATGGTTGCTTCTCCTTGGCTGTTCTGCAGCAACCATGGTTTGGAGGACCGTGGTGCCTCCCCTCCCCTCCCCTCGGCTTAATGAGAAACTTCCTAGTTCAATTGAGCTGGCCATTGCATCCAGATCCAGGGGACCCATTCGCGGGTTTGCCCTGGCAGGAAACAGTGGACCGCCCCCCCCCCCAAGAGGAAGGAGGGCGGGCGGGCTGCCGTGCGGGGCTGGCGTGCTGTGCTGGGAGGGCCACCCACATGCAGCGCAGCCAGGTCCTCCGGCCCAGCACTGCCCCCGAGCACATCTGCTGCGGTCTGGCGCTGGGTGCTGCTTACTGTTTGGGCAAGGCCGTGTGAGCTGGAAAGAGAAGGGCCATCGCTCGTCCCATTTTAAATCCCCAGGTTTGTGGCAGGTTCTAAAATGGCTCTTTGGAGCCAGGTTCATCCATTTTAAAAAAAGCAATACAAGAACACTCCAACTTTCAGCCAGTCAATCAATTACCTAATTAGCTGCATTGAAACTTAATTGCATATTTTTAAAGCCACAATTAAAAAATCCTCTTTTCTACACTCCTGAAGGAATGGAGCAATTTCTTAGAAGCGTTAAAAAGTGTAAATGTTTTGCCACTCCTTATTAGAAGCAAAAAGCTGCCTCTTCTTGTTTCATTTTATAGGCTTCAGGAGCATGAAATATTCCCTTGTACTGCAACAAATCTAAATTACTTCAAAGAATAAAACAGTATTTTTGAAATACGCACACACAGTCTTTCGGTATTGATAGTTTTACAACAAAAGAGAAACTGCTGGCTGGCTTTGGATGCAAGCAGAATCAGAGGGAAAAGATCGCTGCCGCCCGCGCTGCTGCTGTGCGGAGGGTGCCAGGGGGAGGGAGCCGCTCCTTCTGCTGGTCTGGAGGCCGCTTGAAAAGACCAGGGCTGGAATCCTGCTTCCTGCCAGCAGCGCAGAGGGAAGCTGGTGCCTTGCACTATTATGTCTTCTTAGGATGTATTTCGTTTCTGTACCGCCTGTGGCCAAAGCTCTCTGGGCGGTTCACAGCAAGCTATAAAAAATAGAACACAGTACATAAAGCAACGTTTTAAAGGTTTTTTAAAACAATGCAAAATAGCATTAAAATATATTAACAATACAATATAAAAGCAATGCAAAGTCCCAGCCAAGAGGAAAGGGAAAAGGCACCTGGATAAACTCATTCAACCTCTGGATGATCAAGGAGGCTAAATAAAGTCCTCAGATCCAGTCCTCTGCAAAGGAGGCAGTGCCTAAAGCATGGGTCCTCGAACTACGGCCCGGGGGCCGGATGCGGCCCGCCATGCCCATTGGGACCCGCTGCACGCACACCCCCACACGTGCCCCGCGTGCCGGAGGCAGCGGTTCGCTCACGCAGAGAAAACGCTCTCCAAGCGAGCCAGCCGCTGCCTCATGCGCCCGCCCTGTGGAGCGTGCCCATCCCCGCCTTGGCTTTCCTTGCCGCGCGCGCGCACCGCCGGCACCACCTTCACGGCCCGGGCCCGGCACCAGCACCTTTCCTCTGGCCCTGTGGTGCAACTGCTGAGGGCCCCGGCCTGAAGGATGGCGAATGTGGCGCCCTTTGGCAGCAGGAGGGGCCTCACAGAGAAGGGCCCCCCGCTGCCTCACCTGGAGCCCCTCAAGGGCACTGGCACTTGCCGGGAGGCTCCAGAGGTTGAGTGCAATGCCTGTTGCAAGCATTTAAATCGTTGCATGGATTCTAAACATTGCTTGGATTTAAGTTTGCATCCCCTCGTGAAACTTGTAGCACCTCAGAAATAGTTCCCACCCGCATTGCGTGCCTTCACATTTTACAGCAAGTCAGTGCAAAGGCTCACTAGGGGATGCATATTCCAGAAATTCTACAGGAGAGGCAAAGCCGGCTGTTTCCGCTTGCGTTTTTCTGTGGGAGGACGGGTGTCTGCTGTGCACGAGGTTTGCCTTGGACTTTGACTTTCTCTGCCTTTACGTATTCTCTGCCGACTGAGAGCAAGGAGGCGCTGTGGCAGAGGCTGTGCTGGTCTGTGGCCGCGTAAGATGTGCAGCCAGGCCTTCCGCCCTCTCTCCCCACACTGCTGTGTGCGAGGGGTCGGAAAGCACAGCAAGTGCCTCCTGTGGGGAAGGCCTGGCCCCCTCCGCCTGCACCCCAGCTGTCCTGTTAGTGCGGCGCCTGATCCAGGCTACTTCTGATTTCTGACTTGCAACTGTAAGGAATGGAATCCAAGCAATGACAATACGGGAGGCAAAGTACCAAGCAGCAACAGTTCAATACGTCCTGGCCAGACCGGCCACTCACCCCGAAGGTGGTGCCCTGGGGAGCAGTTAGCACAGCCGCTTATTGCCCACTTCACGCGCAAAGCCCCTGCCTCCTTTCTCCCATTGGTGGGATACTGGGAATTCGCACTCTTCCCGTCCGCCTTCATCATACTACTCCTTGGTATGTTACCCCCTCCTGCTCATACATCCCATGTTCATGTTAATAACCCTCTGAGTCATAGTAGGAGGCACCATTAACATGCATTAGCTTATTACGCAGCCATACTTTGGGTTCTAAGTTCATTCGAGGCCGGGGCTGGAGTGCTTCCACTTGGTGTTGGGCGACCGAGACAGACTGGGGATTCTGCCGGTGTACCGTGCACCCTTCTGCCCATCAGACTCCCTGCCTGAGCTGACGGAGATTGTCTCGGACCTGGTGCTGAAGACCCCCAGGATGTTGGTCCTGGGAGACTTCAATCTCCATGCCGAGACTGTTCTGACCGGGGCGGCTCAGGACTTCATGGCCTCCATGACAGCCATGGGGCTGTCTCAACATGTCATAGGCCCGACCCAGGAATGTGGACACACGCTGGACCTGGTTTTCTCGACGGGGCAGGAAGAGGGTGATCTGAGGGTGAGGAATTTGAGCTTGACGCCCTTGTCATGGTCAGATCACTTCCTCATAAGGTGTGAGCTCGAGAGCGGCCTTTCCCTCTGCAAGGGTGCGGACCCAATTGTATTGGTCCACCCCTGGAGCTGGATGGATCCGGATGGATTCCTGGAAGCTCTGGGGGATTTTCCGGTTGACAAGGCTGGTGATCCTGTCGATGCCCTGGTTGAACTGTGGAATGAGGAGATGACCAGGGCTATTGACACAATCGCTCCCAAGCATCCTCTCCCACCTGGCAGAGCCCATTCATATCCTTGGTATACACCTGAATTACGGGCAATGAAGCAGGTTGGGAGAGGTCTAAAGCGTAGGTGGAGGAGATCACGGGGTGATTCTGACCGAACACACTTAAGAGCCCTTTATCGGCGGTGAGGATGGCAAAGAAGAAATTCTTCTCCGTTTCCATTGCCTCTTCACAATGCCGTCCAGCGGAGCTTTTTCGGGTGGTGCAGGGGCTGATACATCCGGGCCCAAAGAAAGATCTTGTGCCACCCTCGAAGGCCCGCTGTGATGACTTTGCCAAGCATTTCAGGGAGAAAATCGCTCAGATTCGCCACGAGCTTGACTCTGCTATTGAACCAGATTCTACTGGGGAGATGCCATCGATGCCATCAAGTGCACAATTAATGAGGGCCAATAAACTGAAACTCAATCCAGACAAGACGGAGGTCCTGTTGGTTGGCGGATCCGGCTTCGGAGAGGGTGGATTTGACCTGGTCCTGAATGGTGCAACACTCCCTCTTAGGGACAAGGTCCACAGCTTAGGAGTACTCCTCGACCCGGAGCTTTCTTTGGAAGCTCAGGTGACAGCGGTGGTGAGGAGCGCCTTCCTTCAGCTTCGGCTGATACATCAGCTGCGTCCCTTCCTGGAGAACAACTGCCTGGCGACAGTGACACACGTGCTGGTAACTTCCTGGTTAGATTTCTGTAACACGCTCTACATGGGGCTGGCCTTGAAGACGGTCCGGATACTTCAATTGGTGCAAAATAGAGCTGCCAGGCTGCTGACGGGGACTGGGCGTTGTTCTTATATAACCCCAGTTCTCCATCAGCTCCACTGGGTCCCGATTGAAGTCCGGGCCCAATTCAAGGTGCTGGTTATTACCTACAAAGCCCTTAACGGCTTGGGACCTGGATACTTAAAGGAACGCTTGCTCCCATATATGCCCTCTCGCCCCTTGAGGTCAGCAGCAGATGCCCTTCTCTGGGAACCATCTGTGAATGACATCAGGAGGGTGAGTACCCGGAGGAGGGCTTTCTCTGCGGTGGCGCCCCATCTATGGAATGCGCTCCCCAGAGAGGTCCGCCTGGCGCCGTCATTATTTGTTTTTCGGCGCCAGGCTAAGACCTTTTTATTTAAAACTTATTTTAATTGCTAAATTATTGTATTTATTAGGATTTTAAATTAGCCGAGAATGCACGGGGGGTTTTAAATGTTTTTTTTCTTTTAAATTGTTATATTGTTACTGTTTATGTATGGTTTTTTTTTTTTAATTATTTTTTGTGAGCCGCCCCGAGTCTTTGTTGCGATGGGGGCGGCATAGAAATGTTTTAAATAAATAAATAAGTTTAATGCCATGTCTACCAATTACATCTTGTAGTCTATTAGTTTGTGTTAATCACAATAACTTTATTAATCATTATGTGATCTGTATAGCTTTACCTATTCTAGTCCATTAATCACAATACTTTTATTAATCACTAAGTGATCCATAGCTTTACCTGTTCTGGTTTGTTAGTCACAGTAATCTTCTACTTCTCACACAACTGTGCAATTTGGTTACCTTCTCTATGCAGTTTGGTTACCTTCTCAGCTTAAGTCAGCCAAGCCTCACCTGCAGGCTTCAGTACCAGGACTCCCTGCTGAAACATGTGAGAAATGCAGCTGGAGAAAACAGAGGTTCTAAGCAGTAGGCTGTGTGGCTTTTGTTTGCAATTCTGTGCATGTCACATGCTTGGGGACAGGATTTGAGGAGCTAAGCAAAACTTGCCACTTTCTCCAAAGTACAAGTGCTTCTTTCCTTGTGGTCTGTGACTTGTGCTGGAAGGCCAGACTCTTCGTGGGAACAGCAAATGCAGCCGTGGTGGGGCCTGTGTGTGGGTCCTGCCCTTTGTGTGCAGAAGATCCGGGATCCGCCTCCTGGCATTCTCGCCGAGAGCCGTCTTGGGCGGCCGGGCAGGCTGGGCGGACCTGGGCGGCCCTGTCCCCCAGAGCAGTCCTGGGTGAGCGCAGGTGGATGGCCTGCGGCTGTGCCCGGAAGGGCCGGGAGGGGCTTGGGTAGGGGGAGCAGCAGCTTCGGCCTCATCCTTCCTTTGCAGGCTCTAACAAGGGTGATGGGTGGGCTTGGGGACCTTGCTCCCCCCCCCCCAAACTCCAGCATAGGGTGCCTTCCCTACCCAGGCGGCTATTTTCTTGCTCTTCATTTCTGCCAGTTCAGAGAAAATGTCGAGCCCCCACTGGAAACAGACAGTTTCACATTTGTGAGTAAAGAAGAGACGCAATGCATTCCAAGTGCCATTTCTCGGCTGCGTCCTTCTGAAAGCACTTGCTGAAGGTGCACACCTGCTTTTGGGTGATGAATGCAGCCAAGCAGCGGCGAGCCTGTTTTCCACAGAGCTCCAGGCTTTCAGCAGAAGTGCCTCCATTTTAATCTTTCAGGGACCTTTCGAAAGCTACTTGGTTGCGAGGCTACTAATTAACACAATGGGATTGTACTGAACAGGATGACTCATTTACAGCAAATCACCCACAAGCAATTCATTTGCACAGGAGGAGGGCTTCTTCCATCACTGGGTCCACGTGGTGAGAGGCGTTTGTTCCGCACGCTCCGAACACGGCAGTGCGCACACTCGCCTGTGCTTGCCTGAAGCATGCGCACGTGCAGCCAGAGGAGGCACCGGGGGCCTGTGGTGACGCGCGGGGCGCCTCGGTCACCCCGAGTCCAGGCTCCGGCTCCGGCCCCGTCAGTGGCGCTTCCAAAATAGCAGATGCGCTCAGTGCCAGAGGTGCAGCCAGATCTTTCTGGGGGGCCTGCAAGAAACCCCACAGTGGCTGCCGTCGTGCTGCAGCCCGGGGGCTCGGCCTGTGCAGGGCACCCCCGGAGAGTGCGGCAGGCCCAGGCAGAGCCCCCCTCCGCGCACCCGTCTGCTTCCCATTCCGCCCGGCCTCCCACGGTGTCGGTGTCGCTGCTGGCAGGCTCAGCCCTTCCCCTCTGGTCTTGCTCATTTTAAGGGCCAAGCCAAGCCAGAGGGGATGGTGCAGATCATCTCCTTTGCAGCGCCATTGTTTGACGCTCTCCTCTTGGGCTGCACATATTCGTGAAAATGTAAGGCTGGCTAAGTTTTAATAGGACGGGGAGCTGGGTGGGCCCTGCTGGCAGGGCTGCTCCGAGAGGGGAAGGGTGGTCTCTTTCAAGCTCCGGCGATTGCGCCCCTGTTGCAAACTTGCTCCATCTGTTTGAGGGCAAGAATTGCAAGCATTGATTTCTTTGCTCTCCCCAGCAGCCCCTCTGGGAGACAACAGCTTCAGTTCAAGAGTCTTGTGTTTGGGAAACTTCATCTTTTGAGGTTGCTTTTCTGAGGAACTTATTTGATAGCAAAGGCAGCTGAGGGGGAAATACATTATTGAAAAGCAAGCTGCCTTTTTAATCTAAAATTCAGCAGGAATATTTGAGATAGTGGGGGAGGGGGAGGCTTTTCCAAGAGTCTGTCCAGCATCTGTTCCCCAGGTGGGTGAACTACAGAAAAAGTAGAGTGGGAGAGAAATAGCAGGGCTCAAGGGTTCCCTTGCAAAAAGACTGAAAAGGAAGGTAAAAGGAAGGGGAACAGAGGAAGGCAGGCATCTCTGTGTCTAAAATTGCAAATACCCACTCTCAGCGAGAACAAGAGAGCAATACAGCGGCTGGATCCACAGGCCACGGCAGCCCATCGTGAGCAGCCAGCCATGCCATGCCATGATGTTGCTGCATCTTCGAGCTCAGGCCGCTATTCCAGACCGCTTGGTGGGAGCAAGCCACCCTGAGCACGCACGGCTTGTGCCGTGTGTCGCTTGCTCAGCTGTGGGGTGCTGGGTCATTTCTGTGCTTTTTGGCTGATCAGGATGGTACAGGAAGCGTGACGGGTGCAGGGGTGCTTGCAGTTCCCCTTTCGGGAGTAGCTGAAGACTCAGAAAGGTTGCAAAGGTGAAGGCCCCTGGGAAGTGTCGGTTTGACACCTAAAATAGTGAGGTTTGCGTTGCTGTCTGGGAGATCCTTTCCCCACTTTTGTGCATGGCCTGTTGCTGTTCCCCCGTCCCACCCTTTTCAGCTGTTTTTGATTGACACCGAGCCGTTGGAGCCTTGCAACTGTGCGCACCAATTGCTCGGTGTGCAAACTCTTCAACAGCACCTTTGACAGCTGAAACATGCAAGGCCATTGACCAGGCAAAATTACACAAATAGGATTGTGGTAAGAGTGCACTTGAGCAAGACTGACAAAACACCCCCTGCCCCCACTGTGAACACAGCTGCACAATTTTCTGGGACTGAAGCGGACTCTGCCTCTTTAGGCTGCTAAAGAAAATGCACAGAAGTAGGTGAAGGCCCTTGAGAGTTTTTGTCGAATGTCTGATATAAAATCTCATAGGGGGTCTGCACTGAACTGCCAGGAATGGTGGGCAGGGGAGTTGGTAGGTTTAATAGCTGCCCGACCTTCCTTACAACTGGCAAAGGTGGCATAAAGAAGCAAAAATAAACAGCTAGTGAGTTCACATAATTGTGCCACAAAGAGCTCTCCACGGCTGAGTCCTCCCATGTGTGGCTTGTAGGACATCCAGGTTGGGATGGTCAGAAAACACTCAATAGGAGAATGGCAGATTCTTGTGGGACAATTACCCCATGAAGAGCAGGTTGGGTTTCCTTTTCCTTTTGGTTTTCTGCCTCGCAGAGAACGCCAGTGTGCTGGCATTTTATTGGCTTGCATCACTTAATCTGACTGTGGAATTCAATTTGGTGTGTGCAGAATCTTGATTTCCTTTGAGAAGAATATCTGATTCTGGATCTGGGCTCTTCTAACAGGCTTCTTTTCCCAACAGCACTGTGTGAGTCAATTCCCTTCCGCTACACCACTTTACAGTCCCACAGTCACTTGCCTGACATCCTCTGCTGGGAAGACAAATGCAAATAATTCATTCGGGTCCCCTGAAATCCCCTTTAGCACCAGAGGAGTACTGAGGCAAGGGGAAGATTAAAATCTTAGTTTCAGTCAGATTATTCAATTTCTCACAACCCTACCTAGAAGTGAGTGTCAGAGACACAAAGAATTCAGCCTTTTTATACTCTCTCCAGGTTTCACACATACATTTCTCCTTAGTATATTGAAGCAACATTCTTAAACGTTGTCACCAACTTTTTTAAAAATGAAAAACCTGTAGAGAATAGAGTATAACTAGAATACGTATTCACATGCTAGCAAAGTTATGCTCAAGACCCTACAAGCTAGGCTTCAGCAGGATGTGGACCAAGAACTACCAGAGGTACAGGCAGGATTTCGAAGAGGCAGAGGGACTAGAGATCAAATAGCCAACTTACGCTGGATCATGGAGAAAGCTATGGAGTTCCAGAAAAACATCTCCTTCTGCTTCATTGACTATGCTAAAGCCTCTGATTGTGTGGATCACAACAAATTGTGGCAAGTTCTTAAAGAGATGGGAGTACCAGACCATCTTATTTGTCTCTTGAGAAACCTATATGTGGGTCAAGAAGCAACAGTGAGAACTGGGCACGGAACCACTGATTGGTTCAAAATTGAGAAAGGAGTTCGGCAAGGCTGTATACTGTTGCCCTGCCTATTTAACTTACATGCAGAGCACATCATGAGAAAGGCGGGCCTAGATGAATCACCAGCTGGAATTAAGATTGCTGGGAGAAATATCATCAACCTCAGATATGCAGATGATACCACTCTCATGGCAGAAAGTGAAGAGGAACTAAAGAGCTTCTTGATGCGGGTGAAGGAGGAGAGCACAAAAGTTGGCTTGAAACTCAACATTAAGAAAACTAAGATCATGGCATCTGGTCCTCTCATTTCCTGGCAAATAGATGGGGAAGAAATGGCGGTAGTGACAGATTTTATTTTCCTGGGCTCCAAGATCACTGCAGACGGGGACTGCAGCCAAGAAATTAAAAGACGCTTGCTCCTTGGGAGGAAAGCTATGGCAAATCTAGACAGCATACTAAAAAGCAGAGACATCACACTACCAACAAAAGTGTGTATAGTCAAGGCTATGGTTTTCCCAGTTGCAATGTATGGCTGTGAAAGCTGGACCATAAGGAAGGCTGAGCGCCAAAGGATTGAGGCCTTTGAATTGTGGTGCTGGAGGAGACTCCTGCGAGTCCCTTGGACAGCAAGGCGATCAAACCGGTCAGTCCTAGAGGAGATCGACCCTGACTGCTCTTTAGAAGGCCAGATCCTGAAGATGAAGCTCAAATACTTTGGCCACCTAATGAGAAGGAAGGACTCCCTGGAGAAGAGCCTAATGCTGGGAACAATAGATGGCAAAAGCAGAAGGGGACGGCAGAGAATGAGGTGGCTGGATGGAGTCACTGAAGCAGTTGGCGTGAGCTTGAGTGGACTCCGGGGGATGGTGGAAGACAGGAAGGCCTGGAGGAATGTTGTCCATGGGGTTGCGATGGGTCGGACACAACTTCTCGATTAACAACAACAAAATGATATGTATTTATTAGGGACTCAATTAATGTGTCATTTAAAACTGATTTCTCTGGGCTTGAAGATATTGTATCGCCCCTGCCCATTTTAAGCCATCAGTGTGAGGTCTTCCGGATGAGATTAGTTCATTATTTATAATAGCAAAGCCCAGTGTATGTATTAAATATGACAACATTGTATCAGTGGCGGTGATGATGGGGCAGAGAAGGAAAGAGATTCCCAGGGATTAAGCTCAGATGTCCAGAGTTTGTCTCCTAATGCATAGCATTTGCATTCGTTACGGATCCTTTTGTACCTCTAAATATGCAAACTGTCTGGTGAATGGATGATCAAAGCAGAGAAATGCAGATCATAAAACATGCTGCATTCGTTTAGGAGCTAAAATCTCTCAAATGAAAAATAATTGTCGGATGTCCAGGAACATGAAACTGAGCCCTGAAGGCTCCAAGAAGGTTGTCAGAGTGCTGATTCTCGTTTGGAAGACGACGACACGGTGGAGCTTAGAAGAGCAGATCTGGAAGAAGGTCAGGGTGCTGCCATCCCGGGGTCAGGACTGCAGCTCCTTGGGCACAGGAGCCTCCCGAGCTCCCCCTTGGGCCAGAGAAGACATCCCTCAAGAGGCCTGGAATGTTCTGCCACAGCTCAAATTGCGCCATGTGGTGTTTCAGCATTCACTGGATGTCTCCAGCCCTCTTCTTAAGCCTGAGAAGCCTTCCTCTCATCTGCAACAGAGGAGTAATCGCATTTGCCTTCCTTTCAGGGCTCTCGAATGGATTCCTGCGATTCAGTGTGTGCGGCAAAGCTGAGCAGGATTAACATGCCGTGCCTAGTGCTGGCTGCTCCCTGAAGCAAGCTTGGAAAGCTGGGGGCGGCTGGTGCCTTTGGGCACGTGCGCCCAGGGGAGGAGGACTGCAGTGTGCACGGCCCTTTTCCTGGGCCCTGCGGGCCACACCTGAAGGAGGCAGGTGGCGCTTGGGAGTGCCGCAGCACCTGGCTGTCCCGCAGTACGGCTGTGAGACTGAGGTGCCTTGCATCGGACGTGTCACGAGGAGGCAGGGCTCCCTGGAGGAAACAGCCATGTCAGTGGAAGTTGAAAGCAGAAAATGAAAGGGAAGACTGACTGGGATGGCTGGAATTCATAGAGAAAGTCCCGGCCTTGAACTTGGAAGAGCCGAATGGAGCTATCATGGGCAGAAAAGTCTGGAGTGCTTTCTTTCATCGGATCGCCACAGGTCAAAGATGACTTGGAAACATGGAAACACAGAAACAGTGAGTCAGAAGGAGCCTCCCAGGCCATCTGCCCTGCCTTGCCCGCACACTACAACAAACATGCATAGGATCATGACCATATTCATTACAGTATCTTGCAATGTACTACCATCCGCCTGGAAAAGACCACAGCCTGGAAGGCAGGAGCAGCAGCAACACGTGTATCGGAAAGAAGCAAGAACCTTCAGGTGCTCTTTGCTGGAGTGACGCAGCACTGGTTGTGGCTCAGAGGAAGAGCTGCCTCTTTCTGTCCCGACGGACGGAGCAGAGGCCTTGAAGGGCCACTGAGGGCTCTATTGCACACAGGTGCAGCGGATGATGGGTTAAAGGATGTCAGGCGGGTCCCCCATGCAGCACCTGGTTCAAGAGCGGCACGAATCTTTGCGAAGAGTGTGAGTTGCCTTGGTGAACTGAGGCCATGGGGGTGTTGTCAAGCAGCCCCGACCCCCTCCCTGCATGGTGAGGCAGGCCACAGAACCAGAGCAGTCTGTGTCCCCCGCCTGGGCCAAGGGTTCAGGCTTGGCCGGGCGTCCCTGGCCAGGAGAGGCTAGCTAAGGGCTCGCACTCCACCTGTCCACTCGCTCGCTCGCTTGCTCACGTATGCAGAGGTGCTGTGACTGGGTGCCCACGGACAGTCCGGGGGTCGCCTTTGGTGTGCTCAGTTCACCTTTGCCCGCCCCCCGGGCTCCACACCCAGCCCTCTCCCCGTGTCTGGGGCCCACTCGAGGCCAGGCTGCAGGCCAGCAGCTCAGGGGACAGGGGCCATTCTGTGTCGGTGACCTGGGAGATCTTGATGAGGACGGGGGGCTCTCGTGCTTCCGAGCGGCACATCAGGGTTGAGAGAGCGACGAGGAAAGGCTTTCTGGCTCTGCCACCGAGACTCATGAGACCGAGACTTAAAGCAGATTTTCTTCAGAAGGTATTCACTAAAAGTAAACACACTTCTTAAACTGTAAACAGTGAGATATACTTTCAGGGTAGCGTTTTCATGGATAATTGATCATCACTGACAAAGTATAAATTCTACCCGGTTAGACAAGAGGGCGTGTTAATTTTGTTTTCACTACCTTTGTCTATAAAAAGTACTTGGATATGGCCAAATAAAGAAAAAAAAACCCTCACAAAACTGCATGCATTCTTGTTATTCTTTAACAAATGGTTGTAAGACATCCATTCAGTCACTTTGGCTGCTTTATAATAGACTGACAATGGAGTAGACCTGCAGGGGAAAGTTACCTGAAATGTTGCTGCGGGTAGGAAAGCCAGTGCCACGGAATGCTGCGGCCTTCACCATTATATCCCAGTAGTGCCTGCTCTGAGTGCTGCAGACTTTCTGATCCCAGGCTAAGTGGAGAGAAAAATTGCCCATAATATGTTGTTGAAAGCTGAGGCCTCGGGGCACCTGGATTCAAACATGTTCCATCTCTCCTGCATCTTTTCCTGTTGCACAACTTCTATAAATACTCCACACATCTCCTCCAGTCATTTCAGACTTTCTGGAACTTGCACTGCACAAGCTGTCTGAATATTATAACATTAATTCTTACACGGCCTGAATGCCAGACGTGCTCTGAGGGTCCTCCCTGTGCATGCGTTCCAGCGGGAACACGTGCAAAGCACTTCGGACCCACTCACTGAGCATTAACACAGCCAGCAACGCCCTGCCAGGAGAGGGTGCCAGTTCCGCATGGTGCCCAGCCAGCCTCCTGAGCAGCCCCACAAGCAGGGCCCCACTTACCCCTTCCTCTGACCCGCCTGCCCGAGCGTCCCTCACGCAGCCTCCTGGCAAGACCCCTTTGCAGTTGAGTACTGCAAGGGGAGGGGAAGGTCACCGCAGGCACCAACTTGCGCATCAGTGCCAGCGTGCCTCCCCTCGGCCCCTTTTTGACCCCTCCAGGTTAGATGATGGCAGACGTGGCGATCTTCCATTCTGAGGCGCTTGCTCCAGTCCGGCGATCGCGGTGGTTGTGCTTCTGTGGCCCCTTCCCAGGTCGCTCTGTTCTGCTTTAGGTGTGGGGAGGAGTGTGTGTAGAGTCCCCCCGCAACCCGCGGCCACCGGCAGAGGCGGCAGGTGTGGGGCATGGCTCGCTCGCTTCCTCTCTGCAGGGTGCCTACTGTGGGGCTCGCCTTCTTCACAGCAGCTGGGCTCTGGGTTACCATTCTCCTGGGGCTCCCGAGAACTCTTTCCTTCTCAGTCGCCCCAGCGCAGATTCCTGGCTTGGAAGGCTTGGAAGTTGGGATTTTTATGTATTTATTAATAATTTTTTAAAGCTTCAAATGCTTTGCCTTGACGTGCACGACTTTACACTTGCCTGTACTGAACCTTATTTGCCCTTTGTGGCCTCGTTCCAGATTGGAGAGCATCTCTTGGAGCGAGCCCTGCTGCAATCCCTTCTTGCTTCCTGTTGTCAGGGCAACCAGGATGGGGCAGGTTCGGTCCTCTGAGGAATGCTTGGGAAAATAGGCTACGGCTAGCCTGCGGAAGAAAAGATTCCGGAGCCGGGCAGCGGCAGCCTGCAAATGCCCGAAGGGCTGTGGCGTGGAAGGCTGCGCCAGCTTGCTCTCGGCTGCGTTGGGGCAGGGCCCGCACGGAGGAGCGGGAAGAGCGGCACGACGGGGCGCCAGGGCGGGTGGCGTGGTCCAGGCGGCCTGCGGGCGCTCCAGCAGCGGCTGAGCGGGCCTCTGCCAGGGACGCCGCCCTACTCGAACCTGACGGCCCTTCTCGGGTGCCTCGCAACTTACAGAAATCCCACACTCTTTCTAGGGTGGCACAAACTTGGCTTTTCCCTGCTGAAAACACACAAAGCATTGTAGCCTTTCCTCTCAGGGAGATTCAGACGGAGGTGGACTTTGGGGCCCCCTGGAGTGATCACGAGGACCGCCGCCTTTTAGTGGCCACTCGTTTTCAGCACCCCCTTCCCATTTTTGTTCTGCCACACACGCCCGGCCGCCCCGCCGTGGGCCGCTCGCTCAGCCAGGGCTCTGCAGCTGCCCGTGCTCCTGGCTGCCCCGGCATCAGGACATCTCCGCGGGGCTGGCGAGTGTGACCCCGGGCACGGCAATGTGTCAGGGCTGGTGCTGGGGAGCCGCTTCCTTCCTGGCCCTGCTGGTCGGTGAGGGCAATTGAACGCGGCTGAGGAGGCTGTCAGCTGCATCGGGGAGCTTTGCGGGTTGATGTGACGGGTGGAATGTTTAAGGGGCCTTCTTAAAGGGCTTATGTGGGGCAGCCTTGCCCAGCAGTTCCTGCTCGTGGCCCCTGCTGGCCCCTGTCGCCAACGCTTGCCTGGGACACGGCGGGTGGGTGGGGACACGGGCTTGACATACGACTGAGGAGCGGGCTGCAGGTCCATCCGTTCCCACTCCTTGTCTGTTTTGCACATGTTCATTCGTCCTTAAGTCTGGTTGCATATTGCCCTGAATGTTCTTTTCCAACCAGAGTCCACTTTACTCTACAATCTTTGCAAAGCCCACATAAAATGTCATCTTCGAATATGTATTTTTATCATGCTTGTCCGCAAACACACTGAGTTTCACTTTTCAGACTTGCGGCTGCTGCAGTCCTTATCATCCTCTTTCCCGAGGAGTGGAATCGAATGCTTCCAGTATGTGGGCCATTGTTTTGTTTTCCAGATCCACCGGCATATTCTTGCTAGGATCTGGACCAATTTAGTCCCAGCAGCTCGGAACAGTTTTACTGGCACCGTACTGACTCTCAGTGCTTTCTTTCTCCCAAGCGGCTTTCACCTCACTTGCTGACTTTCATGCCTAAGCGTTTCCTTGAAGAAGTCCGCTGTCTTCCTCACTCTTCTGCAGTTCTTCCATACATTGTTTCCACTGTAAACAATGCCTTGTTTTTGGAAATACTTACCAAGTATATGTAGAAGAACACCCTGTAAAATAAAAACAGTCTGAGGTATTACATTGATCTCTAGTGTAATCAGCTAACTCCTTAAACTCAACTTTAAAGAATCTCACCTCTCTCTGTTCCATGAGATTGCCCTGATCACCTTACTCACATTTACGCTAACCATTTGGGATGTAGTAGTATCCCAAAGTTATTTCTTTATTTATTTATTTAGAGTATTTGTATGCCGTCCTTTCGCATAGCCTCAGGACGGCTTACATAAATAAGAAGAATAAAATAAAACATAATACAAATAAAATCCAGATCCACCCTGGCTGCAGATTAAAACCTATACAGCTAATGTTAAAAGTTATTAAAATATTGTTGAAATAAAAACGTCTTAGCCTGACGCCGAAAAGCAAATAACGACGGCGCCAGGCAGACCTCTCTGGGGAGCACATTCCACAGATGGGGCGCCACCACAGAGAAAGCCCTCCTCCGGGTACTTACCCTCCTGATGTCTTTCACGGAGGGTTCCCAGAGGAGGGCCTCTGCTGCCGATCTCAGGGGGCAGGAGGGCAAATACAGAAGAAGGCGCTCCTTCAGGTATCCAGGTCCCAAGCCATTAAGGGCTTCATAGGTAATAACCGGCACCTTGAATTGAGCCCGGACTTCGATGGGGAGCCAGTGAAGCGGGTAGAGGACTGGGGTTGTATGAGAGTAACGCCCAGTCCCGTCAGCAACCTGGCTGCTCTATTTTGCACCATCTGAAGTATCCGGACCGTCTTCAAGGGCAGCCCCACGTAGAGTGTGTTACAGAAATCCAACCGGGAAGTAACCAATGCATGTGTCACTGTCACTAGGCAATCGTCCTCCAGGTAGGGACGCAGCTGATGGATTAGCCGAAGCTGAAGGAAAACGCTCCTCGCCACCGCAGTCACCTGAGCTTCCAGGGACAGCTCCGGATCGAGGAGCACTCCCAAGCTGTGGACCCTGTCCTTTAGAGGGAGTGCAACCCCATTCAGGACAAGGTCCAAGTCACCTACCCAGGAGCTCAAACCACCCACCAACAGGACCTCCGCCTTGTCTGTATTGAGTTTCAGTTTATTGGCCCTCATCCAGCCCATTACCTCAGCCAGGCACAGGTTCAGTACAGCCACTGCCTCACCTGGATTGGTGGAAAACGAGAGGTAGAGCTGGGTATCATCAGCATACTGATGACTCCGCAGCCCAAACCTCCTGATGACCTCTCCCAGAGGTTTCATGTAGATGTTGAATAGCAAGGGGGACAAAATGGACCCCTGCGGAACTCCATGGCATGGCTGCCATGGTGCAGAGCCAAAGTCCCCCAGCACCACCTTCTGGAATTGGCCGTCGAGGTAGGAGCGGAACCACTGCCAAGCAGGGCCTCCTACTCCCAGCCCCCTTAGCCTATCCAGAAGGATACCATGGTCGATGGTATCGAAAGCCACTGAGAGGTCCAGGTGGACCAACAGGGACGCACTCCCCCTGTCCCTCTCCCTGCACAGGTCATCATACAGGGCGACCAAGGCAGATTCAGTACCATACCCGGGTCTGAAGCCGGACTTCAATGGGTCCAGATAGTCAGTCTCATCCAAGAGTGCTTGGAGTTGTCCGCCACCGCCCATTCCAACACCTTGCCCAGAAATGGGATGTTGGCCACCGGTCTATAATTGGCAGCCATCTCTGGATCCAGGGACGCCTTCTTTAGGACCAGCCTGACCACCGCCTCTTATAGAGGAGCAGGCACCCGGCCATCCCTCAGAGAGGCGTTGATGACCTCCAGGATCCAGGCACCAATCCTGTGTTTGGCTTTGGACAGTAGCCACGACAGGCAAGGGTCATGTAAACAGGTGGTGGGACGTACTTGTCCAAGCACATTGTCCACATCATCAGGCCACAATAACTAGAACTCATCCAACAATATGTGACCAGACGGTAACATTGGTACCTTCCCTGAGGGCTCTGAATCACTAGTGGAGTCCAGCTTGTGACAAATCTGAGCGACTTTCTCCTTGAAGTGCTGGGCAAAGTCGTCACAGCGGGTTATCGAGGGTGGTAAAGGATATTGCTTAGGGCCTGGATGTACCAGCCCCTGTACCACCCGAAAAAGCTCCACTGGACGGCACTGTGAGGAGGCAATGAAAGTGGAGAAGAATTTCTTCTTCGCCACCCTCACCGCCACAGAATAGGCTTGATAATGAGCTCGTAAGTGTGCTTGGTCAGAGTCATCTCATGATTTCCTCCACCTACGCTCTAGACATCTCCCAACCCACTTCATCGCCCATAGTTCAGGTGTATACCATGGGGATAAACGGGCTCTGCCGGATGGGTGAGGATGCTTAGGAGTGATTGTGTCAATAGCTCTGGCCATTTCTCCATTCCACAGTTCAACCAGAGCATCAACAGGAGCGCCAGCTTTATCAACCGGAAACTCCCCCAGAGCCTTCAGGGATCCATCCGGATCCATCCGGCTCCGAGGGCAGACCAACACAATAGGGTCCGCACCCTTACAGAGGGAAAGGCCAACATCGAGCTCAAACCTCATGAGGAAGTGGTCTGACCATGACAAGGGAGTCAGACACAAATTGCTCACCCTCCAATCACCCTCTTCCTGCCCCGTCGAGAAAACCAGGTCCAGCGTGTGTCCACGTTCATGGGTCGGGCCTATGACATGTTGAGACAGCCCCATGGCTGTCATGGAGGCCATGAAGTCCTGAGTGGCCCCGGCACCTTGGGAAAGTCTAAATGACACCTTGGGAAAGTCTAAATTGCCAGTTAGCTAGTATATTATTGGTTATATCCCCAGTTGATGTCAATTCAAATGTTGACCAGTTCATGGAATGGCCAGACTAATAGCTGATGTTATTGACTTTGTTACAGACGATTAATAGCATCCTCTGTCCATATTTCATGGGATTAGGTCAACATCCAGTCTGATATTTTCTGCCCCCACCTGCTGTTTGGTCACTCATGGCTTGCTCAGATCCCATCAGCTCATCCTTGCAAAACAATCCAGCTCCTGTATAAGCTGAGGGCTCTGGGCTGGTGGCGACTGAGCAAGGAAGAAATCCTGGGTGGCAGCTGGAGGGATCCGCAAAAGTGTTGTTGTTAGTTGCGAAGTCATGTCCGACCCGTCGCAACCCCATAGACAACATTCCTCCAGGCCCACCTGTCCTCCACCATCCCCAGAGTCCACTCAAGCTCACACCGACTGCTTCAGTGACTCCATCCAGCCACCTCATTCTCTGCCATCCCCTTCTTCTTTTGCCATCTATTGTTCCCAGCATTAGGTTCTTCTTCCTTCTCATTAGGTGGCCAAAGTATTTGAGCTTCATCTTTAGTATCTGGCCTTCTAAAGAGCAGTCAGGGTCGATCTCCTCTAGGACTGACCAGTTTGATCCCCTTGCGGTCCAGGGGACTCGCAGGAGTCTCCTCCAGCACCACAATTCAAAGGCCTCGATTCTTCGGCGCTCAGCCTTCCTTACGGTCCAACTTTCACAGCCATACATTGCAACTGGGAAAACCATAGCCTTGACTATACGCACTTTTGTTGGTGGTGTGATGTCTCTGCTTTTTAGTTTGCTGTCTAGATTTGCCATAGCTTTCCTCCCCAGGAGCAAGCGTCTTTTAATTTCTTGGCCGCAGTCCCTGTCTGCAGTGATCTTGGAGCCCAGGAAAATAAAATCTGTCACTACCGCCATTTCTTCCCCATCTATTTGCCAGGAAGTGAGAGGACCGGATGCCATGATCTTAGTTTTCTTAATGTTGAGTTTCAAGCCAACTTTTGCACTCTCCTCCTTCACCGGCAGCAAGAGGCTCTTTAGTTCCTCTTCACTTTCTGCCATGAGAGTGGTATCATCTGCATATCTGAGGTTGATGATATTTCTCCGGCAGTCTTGATTCCAACTTGTGATTCATCTAGCCCCACCTTTCTCATGATGTGCTCTGTATATAAGTTAAATAGGCAGGGCGACAGTATACAGCCTTGCCAAACGCCTTTCTCAATTTTGAACCAATCATTTGTTCTGTGTCCAGTTCTCACTGTTGCTTCTTGACCCACATATGGGTTTCTCAGGAGACAAATAAGATGATCTGGTACTCCCATCTCTTTAGGAACTTGCCACAATTTGTTGTGATCCTCACAATCAAAGGCTTTAGCATAGTCAATGAAGCAGAAGGAGATGTTTTTCTGGAACTCCCTAGCTTTCTCCATGATCCAATGTATGTTGGCAATTAGATCTCTAGTTCCTCTCCCTCTTCAAAATCCTGCCTGTACTTCTGGTAGTTCTTGGTCCACGTACTGCTGGAGCCTGGCTTGTAGGATTTTGAGCATAACTTTGCTAGCATGTGAAATGAGTACAATGGTGCGGTAGTTTGAGCATTCTTTGGCATTGCCCTTCTTTGGGATCGGAATGTAAACTGACCTTTTCCAATCCTGTGGCCACTGTTGAGTTTTCCAAGTTTGCTGGCATATTCAGTGTAGCACTTTTACTGCATCATCTTTTAAGATTTTCAATAGCTCAGCTGGAATACTGTCGCCTCCACTAGCTTTGTTGTTGCTCAGACTTCCTAAGGCCCATTTGACTTCACATGCCAGGATGTCTGGCTCGAGGTCAGTGACCACCCCATCGTGGTTATCAGGAACGTTAAGCTCTGTCTTGTATAGTTCTTCTGTGTAATCTTGCCACCTCTTCTTAATCTCTTCTGCCTCTGTTAGGTCCCTGCCATTTTGGTCCTTTATCATGCCCATCTTTGCATGAAACGTTCCCTTCATACCTCCAATTTTCTTGAAGAGATCTCTGGTCCTCCCCATTCTATTGTTTTCTTCTATTTCTTTGCACTGTTCATTTAAGAAGGCCTTCTTATCTCTTCTAGCTACTCTCTGGAACTCTGCATTCAATTGGGTGTATCTTTCTCTTTCTCCCTTGCCTTTCGCTTCCCTTCTTTCCTCAGCTATTTGTAAAGCTTCCTCAGACAGCCATTTTGCTTTCTTGCATTTCTTTTTCTTTGGAATGGTTTTAGTTGCTACCTCCTGTACAATGTTGCAAACCTCCGTCCATATTTCTTCAGGCACTCTGTCTATCAGATCTAATTCATTGAATCTATGTCACCTCTACTGTATATTCATCAGGGATATGATTTAGGTCATACCTGAGTGGCCTAGTGCTTTTCCCTGCTTTCTTCAATTTAAGCCTAAATTTTGCAACGAGAAGCTCATGATCTGAGCCACAGTCAGCTCCTGGTCTAGTTTTTATGGTCTGTACAGAGCTTCTCCATCTTTGGCTGCAGAGCACATAGTCAATCTGATTCCTGTGTTGACCGTCTGGTGATGCCCATGTGTAGAGTCGTCTCTTGGGTTGTTGGAAAAGAGTGTTTGCTATGAGCAGCGTGTTCTCTTGACAAAATTCTACCAGCCTGTCCGCGAAAAGTCTGTCTGTTTTCCACGAAAGTACCCGCGTGGAAAAGGCCCATCCCGGGCTGGGCCTGACCAGGAAGCAAGCGAGGCTGCCACAGCCATCCTGCCCTGCCGCCAGAGGCCCCCTGCCACAAGGAGGCCTGCAGAGCTGGGCGAAGGGCAGGAGGGGCCCAGGGCCGCAGTGGCTCTGCCCGGGGTGGCTTGGGGCACTTTAGCGTCAGGCGGCTAGAGTGGCGGAGCTGCATGAGGTCACTGGGGCCTCACGTGTCGTGCGGGGCAAGTGGAGGGGGAGGCGTGTTTCTCCCTCTCTAGCAAGGGCAGAATCCAGGGGGGGCGTCCCATGAAGCCCCCGGCGGGCGGAGAGGCAGGGCAGACGACTGGGATGGGGCCGGCCATGCGTGCCTCCAGCTTGTGGGGCCCTCAGAAAGGCTGCCCCCGGGCCCTTCACTGCGGCTCTCGGAGTCGTGCCCCGCAAGGCTCTCTCTGCGGAGGGGAGGAAGCCCAGGAGCTCTGGGACAGGAGGCACCATGGTCGGACGGGCAGGGCTCACGCGCGCCCCCGGCTGCCTCGCACAACTGGCAGGCAATCACGGCCTGGCAATCCTGTGCTGGAATTGCTTTTGGATGCTCTGTCAAGCACAAGATATAAATTGTGCGGTGTTTTTCTAAATGTGTCAGAGAGATTGCCTCCTGAGTGACACCCTCCATTTAGAGATGTCCAGTAAGGTGTAGAAAATTAATTCACTTTCTTTTAATCTGCCTCTTTTCACTAGGCTGGGATGGAGGAAAGCATTCAGTAATGTGGACAAAATTGGGGAGCTAAGCCTCCTTCTACTTTCAGATTATGAGGCTGATTTTCCTCTTTTGTACATTTTAGGGGTGCTTTTCCCTCTAGCTTTTCCTTCCTCTTGGAACGCACGTAGAAACTTCCCTGAACGTCTGCAGGATTGCAGTGGCGACCGAAGAGCCTTCCATTCAGCACCCCTCTGTGCCTGTCTGAAGACGCTTTCCCCATATAATCTTGTAGTGCTGCATTTATATTGGTGCCGCTATCTCTGCATCTCTGAACATATGGATTCTTGGCCATATGGAAATACCATGATTGTGGTCTGCCAGAAACAATGCTGCCACGGTTGCACTGAAATGAATCCCCCTGGCCTGGGGACGTCGGCTTGCACAAGCGCTGCCAGAGACGATCCCGGGGCCTGTGCCTGGGATCAAGGCTTGGCCCTTGCGCTGGCCATGTGGGAGGGGGAAGGAGAACACACGCCGCACGGGCTCCTCCTGCCCCTGCTCCAGAAGCAGGTGGAATGATGGGGTCGGCCGGGGCTGAAGCAAGCGGCCTTTGCAGGTTTCTGAAACACGCCCAGGCCCCTCGGCTCTGAGACCTTCCTCACCGATCAGCCCAGCTGCCCTGAACCGAGGGCTGGCTGGCTCCTGAAATCAGCCTGGCTGAGGAGGAGGGCATTCAGCGTGAGGGGGCTGTTGCTGGGGCGGGGGTCTAGCCCAGCCACCTGCTTCCTGAGGAAGCCCCTTCCCAGCCAGCTGCCTGAGGAAGCCCCCTGGCCCAATCGTGACGTCACCCGCCCTCTTTGATTTGTGTTCGCAGCTGCCGGTATTCAGACAAGGCATCCGACATCCAAAAATGGAGCTTCTATTTAGCCATCATAAGTAATGGCCATGGACAGATGTTTTCTCCATTTACCCGTTAATCTAGTTCACTTATTTAAAGGTTTGATGCCTCATCTTTCTGACCCTCTCTGCTCTGTTCACTGATGTTCATTTGGGTTCGTGTGTAGCGGTGGCAGCAGTGGCGGCGGCAGCAACAAAGGTGGAGAAACAGTAAAAATGCAGAAGAGAAAAGAGAAATCCTGACAGAAGCAACAAATCCCGCACTGATGCAGGCTTCTGACAGCGCCTGGTTTGGCTTGCAGTTTTTCTGATTAAAACCAGCTTGTTGTTATTTTCACATAGCCAAGGATCTCCGGCATGCATCTAATAAATGTTTTGCACACCATACGGTTTCCCAGACTCCAGGGTCTCTCTGAGTAGTCTGTTGCTTCCCATGTATAGCTGGAATATATTTGCCAGCATTTCAATTAGGTCATCAATAACCCAGTACAGCTGCTGAGGGAAGAACTCAGATGTTCATAAATGTTACAGTCCATTAAGTTCAGATACTTCAAAGGCAGTTTGGAAAGAAAGTAATTTGTTTTACATTGAGTGTCAGTATCGCTGGATGCAAATTGCAGTGATCCCCAAAGCAAGAGACTGGGGGAGAAGGAGGACTAAAAGGTCAGATTAAATAAATTTTACCAGTTGTGACACAACACAAAACTGAAATTTTGAACTTGTGTACAGTTAGAGATTGCTTTGCATAGGCTGCAGGCAAATGTTGTTCAGGCGGTCTTGATAAAGGCTTGGCTTATGAGCTCAGCAGATGGCAGAAGTACAAAAACATGAAGCCAAAATGGGGTTTTCATGCCCCTCACTTCCCCAAACAGCGGGCAGCCTGAAGAGTCACTTCTTGTGTGAACGGTTTCCTGGAGAAAGAGGCATGGCTTTCTTCTTCCGAGACGTGCAAGTCAAATGTGAAGTCGCGGGAAAGCGTTGCAACTGGGGGTAGCATAAGCAGCATCGATCCTTCCCCACAAAAGCAAGCAGCCCAGAAGGCGGCCTCTGGGCCGCCAGCTGCACCTCGGTCCGTCTTTGGCGCTGGCTGCATTCCCATTCTGGGTCAGCTTCTTCCAGCCCACGCTCCCCCCTCGGCAGGAGCCCCCCCACACCAAGGGTCGTGGCGGGCACCTTGGCAAAATGGTGGAGACAGGCCCTAAAGATGGCTGTGGGCCGCTAAGTCTTTAGAGGGCATCACAATACCTTAAAACTGATTCCACGTGGCTGGAACTTCACTGGCAGTGCGTTGGCCAAGGTATTTTTTACAGTTGCTCTTCACAGTTCCCAAGCAGCCTGCTTGGGAAATAGGTCGGTGACAAAACGACAGCCTGTGGAACGTGTCAGGAAGGGCCTTCTGAATTGCTCCTCTGTGATCGGGAAAAGCACTGCGCCGCGACTGGCAGGAATTGGTGGTAGAAGCAGATCATTCCCGAATGCTGGCACCTGGTGCTTGGTTGCCCGGGGAGGCTCCTGGCTGACTGGCTGAGTGCAGGGATGGCGCAAGGGGACGGAAAAATGCACCTCCCTGTTGCCAAGAAACACTGAGAAACAGCAGCAGCAGAAGGCGCCTAGGCAGGGTACTGTCAGCTTGATGAAATGGCACATCAGCCCCATACTGTGGGAGAAGGAAGTGGTGACCTAGCTGGACGAGAAAGTCGTGGAGATCTCATCTCTGTCCTCCCCTGGAGAGAGCCCGCAACCCTTCCCAGCACTGCAGTGGGAAGCTTGGCTCCCATGCGTGCAGGGCACTTCACGGCAACACAAAAGAGCACCAAACGGCACATGAGCTGTGAACAGAGCACCACAGACGAACCTGGCGAGGGGCTGCTGCCAGGCACGCCGGGATGCTGCAGGCATTGCCAGCACCAGGTTGTCTCATTCATGCTTTGATATATCCCTTGGATGATCGGAGCACCTGACATAGATGAAGGGGCCAAGACTTCCCTTGGAAAAGCTATCAAGAGTGGAGGGGGGTTCGCACCTTCCCAGCACTTCTCCTTTGCAAGGGTCGCCTCAAAGAGGGTGCGGTTGGCAGTGTGCTCTCCCAGATCAGCAGACAGAGGAGGTGGACGGATTGTAGTCCAGGGATTCAGAGTATTTATAAGCCACCTTTCTGGCTGAAAACCCTCCCAAGGTAGCTTCCAACATATGCACACAGTGTAAACAACAACGAATGTCAAACCAATAACACTGGAACAGCACAAATTAGGAACTAATCGGAACCACAAACAAAACAGACAGGCACTGCCTGATGAAGCACAAAGTTGGAGTAAATGATTACGGAGGAATCCCTCTGGGGAGCCTGTCTCTCGGGAGAGCCAGGCCCCCTCTGTGCACACCAACATGGGCAGTGCAGAAGCAACGCAGCCTTGTGGCTGGGGACGAGTGAGGTGCCCGCCTGGGGACGGGGGTCCTCTGCATGTCCTGGGTGCCTCAGACTCTGGCCCACTCCGCTGGGCTCCAAGACTGGGCTCATCCAGCACAAGCTGTCCACCGGACAGCCAAGGCAACCCAGGCCTGAAATGGGACTGGAAAGGGTCCGGCTCAGCAGCGGCACCCACCCAGCCGCTGGCAAGCAGCCCTCTCCCCGCACGTGCTGGCTGTTTAAAAGGAAGGCTCTCGTGGCCCAGGCAGCCTGGACCAGCCGCATGCAGAGGTGCGCCTGCTCGTTACTGTTCCGTTTGCACGCTGCCAAACTACTTCACCAGGAATCTATCAGCAGCTTGCAACTGCCAGTCAAAATTGCAAATGTTAAAACAACAAAACCAATGAAAAATCAAAAACAGCAATTTAATAATGTCATTTAAAACTGTAAGTGAGGGGACAGCCATATACAACGACACATTAAAAGCAACAGAAAATACCTGGGGAGGAGAAATGCTTTGCCTGGTGCCGAAAAGCGAGTGATGTGGGCATCTGGCCAATTTCTTGCTCTAGTCAGAAAGAAGAAGAAAAGGGTGCGGGAGGGCAGGACCGTGCCGAGCGAGGCCGGAAGGCCCAGCGGCAAGAGGGGCCTGGTGCCGCGGCTCGGCAGAGTCCGGCTAAGGCGGGCGGGCGGGCGGGCGGCTGTTGCCCCTGCCGAGGGGGTAGT
Organism: Varanus komodoensis; assembly: GCF_004798865.1. NCBI lineage: Eukaryota > Metazoa > Chordata > Lepidosauria > Squamata > Varanidae > Varanus > Varanus komodoensis. The sequence continues at coordinate 899,845 of NW_025335283.1, forward strand.
AAGGCACGCAGGAAAGGGCTGTGAGCCAGCCTGCCTCTTGCAGCCCTGATTAGCCCAAGCTGTATAACGTTTGCAAATGAATTCCGACTTGCTCGACTACGGCAACTTCCACAGATGTTGCTAAATATCTGGAGCTATGGAAACACTCCCAGTGGGCTCCTGCCTGTTACCATTCTGAATATCTGATTTGCATCCATTTCCCCCTTTGTGGAGAGAAGTCGTCCCATAAGCAAAACAATATCTGAGGTTTATTCCTTTATTGCCAGTTCACAATAATTAAAACTATAAAGTACACCAAAAGATACAGTGTAAAAGTTTAAAACTCCAGTATAAAATAGAAGCAAAAACCAAAGTTAAACCTAGCAGCAATGCAAAGATTAAAATATAAGAACAGATTTAAAACTGAAACTGAAGACTAAAATCACTGGGAAACAGGAATTTTCCAAAAAAGAGAACAATGTAAGCATGAGGTGAGCTTCTCTGGAGAGTTTTTTCCCACAATTGGGGTGCCACGACAGAAAAGGCCCCCTTTACCTCCTTTGCAGATGATCCCAGGCAGGTCTACGTGGGAGGAGGTGATTCTTCTGGCCAGCTGGCCCCAAGCGGCTTAGGACCTTGCTGTCATGGACTGGCAGGCAGTGTGGGTGAGAGCAGGCTGGCATCGTGTGATCCCAAAAGGAAGAGGCACCTGAGATCATGTTGGAAATGTATGTTGGCTCCTGGAGTCCACCAAAGGGTTTCAGAAGGCGATCGGTCTGTGCGTTAACAGGCTACAGCAAAGTCTTTGACTGTGTGGCTCAGAGGAAGCTATGGATGATCCTGAAAGAAATCTGGGGGTTGGGCAGTGTCTCAGCACTTGATGGCCCTGACAAGTAACGTGTATCATGGACAGGAAGCTGCTGTTAGGACAGGCTCTGGAAGACCAGAATGGTTTCCTGCAGGCAAAGGCGACGGAAGGGGTGCATTTTACCTTCTCGTCTATTCGATCTCTGTGCAGACTGTATCATCAGAAAAGCTGGAATAGGTTCAGGGGCAGAAAGAGTGACAATTGGGAGCAGATACACCCGTCATTTGAGACATGCAGAGGAGGGTTGGGGCAAACCCTTTTGGAATCCAAGGCTGCTGCAAAGCCAGGGGAAGCCGGTGGATCCCCACTGCAGATGGGTTCCCAATGCCGGTGACTCGTCTGACTGGCTGGAAGCAGCCATGACTTGAAAGAGCTGCTGAGGGAAGTGAGAGGAGAAGGTGCAAGGGCAGGACTGCAGCTGTGCATGAGGAAAAGAAAACTCATGGCCACAGAAGGCGTGCAGGGCGTTAAGGCTAACAACGGTGAAATGGAATCTGTGGATGGTTTCGCATCCCGTGGCCAGTCATCAGTGCCAATGGAGACCGGAGCCAGGGAATGCGGAGACAAAGGCGTGGAAGGACACCCATGAAGGAACATGGAGTGCTTATTAAGGGTAAGGCATTTCACCGAAGATCAAAGCCACCCTCTTGTATTCTTGATCACTACGTATGGGTGTGAAAGGTGAAGAAAGCTGACTGGCAGAAAATGGGTGCGTTCAGCACATTGTGCTGGAGGAGAACTTGGACTGATGGAAACAGGAAGACGTGGGTCCTCGCTCAAATTAAGAGAAAATTTACCCTGGAAGCAAAATGATGCAGCTGAGGCTGCCCTGCTTTGGACACATCATGAGAAGGCAAGACTTGCTGGAGAAGCCAGTCGTGTTCGGGAAAGTGGAAGACCGAAGGTGACGGCAACCATCTATGAGATGGATTGACTCCATTAAAAAGCTGCATAAGAGCTGAGCGGGGCTGTCAAGGGCATTTTGGAAAGCATCAGTTCCCAGGGTTGCCACAAGTTGGGGGTGGCCCAGTGGTACACAAACACAGCATAATAACATGTGTGCTGTTTTGGCCCGGCCGAAATTTTCAGAAGGTTTTCAAGGGCAGCCTCACCCAGTGTATCACGTCAATGCACCTGTGAGGTTCCCACAGCATGGATACCTGCACCGGCCTGTACCACCTGTGGACAGTGGCGCCGTTCAGGTTTTGTGCGCATGGCATTTGCGCGCTGACTAAAAGGTTGCCACAGTGGGTGTGGCACCCAAGACACCCATCCCCGGAAGGCAGCCCGGGGTCAAAACCGGGGCCAGGTCCCCAGGTGGGAGAGGCGAGCCCCTGTGTCTCACAGAGCCCTTTGTCAGTCAGCGGCAGAGTTTTCCAACATTAGCTTGCTGCTTGCTTGCTTACTGATTTCATTCCATTTCTATGCCACCTGAACCTGAAGGTTCATAGGGTACAATAAAAACAATTAATAAATAGATAAACCAGATAAAATAATGAAATAATAGATAAACATGTCATGATAAAATGTAGGCATATGTCCCATAATAACCATGGCCAATACATTAACTAAAATTAAATTAGAATAAGTAATCCATAACAAAATATAAAAGTATTAAATTAAATTGAATTAATCAAAAGATGGTTTAAATAAAAGAAAGAAGAACACTGCCCCCCACCAAAGACAAAAAAGCCCTTGCCAGTTAATACTTCCAGTCCTGATAATATTATTCTGTATAGACTATAGGCTACATATATTACAGTTTTGCATTAGTTTTAAAGCATCTCGCAAGATGCGTGGGACTTGTACTATGGTGAGGGTGCTGAGAATTCCCTCCTTCAGGTGCCCACTTTCTTCACATGAGCAAAGCTCCCAGAATCCTCTGGAGAGGAAAGGCTGTTGAACTCACTGAGGATTGCGGTACAAAGCACAAGACTGTCATGCTAAAAAAAACCCCAGAGCAAAATTGAGCAGGTGGGCAAGCGGAAGAAAGTTCCCGGAAATGCCTCTTTGCGCGTGGCGCTTGCTTTCTGCGTGGAAGGTGTGCTCCTGGAGCAGCTTCCCCTCCTTCCAAGTGGGGCGGCACCTTCTTCACATTTCCGCCCTTTCCCGGGCCTGTGGCAAGCGAGGCCTGCTCGCAGCGCTCTTGTTTAAATGCCTGGCTCATCAGTGTCACTGGTAATATTACAGTGCATCTGTTTGTGTGTAATTAGCAGACAAAAGTAGCGAGGAGGATGCTTTGGAAATGACTCATTAGCAGACTACTAACGAAGAGATGAGCCTGGCCGTGATGCTTGCCATGCAGCACAAACAGATGGGCTCCCCCCCCCCCCCCCGGGTTGGGGGGGCGGCGGGGGGGGGCCCCCAAAATTGGCTGTTCTTTATCTGCGGCTCCGTTTGGCTTGGATCCTCCATCATTCATCAGTGAGGAGGGCCTTGAGGACCAGCTTGAGGAGCTGTGCAAGAGTTTGGGCAAGCTGCTCGCCACGTTTTGTGGGCCAGCACTGGGAGCTGATCTTTTATGTATCAGCAAGGGCTGAAAAGCCAAGAAACATAGAAACAAAGAAACAGAGCGAGTCAGAAGGGTCTCCTGGGCCATCTAGTCTGACCCCCGGCTTCAGCCGGCTCAGCTCAGGACATGCCCACCATGTGGAGGTCCAGCCTATCCTTGAACACCCACACCGATGGGGCCTCAACCACCTCTCGTGGAAGCCCATTCCATGCCCTCAGGAAGTGCTTCCTGGCATCCAAATGGAAGCCTGGTTCCCTGAGCTTTGCTCCGTTGGAGCGCGTCCTGCCTTCCTCTGCAGGGGGGAGCAGGTCTCTACCCATCTCCGTGTGACACCCCCTCACATACCTGTACGTCGCCAACAGATCCCCTCTGAGTCTCCTCTTCTCCAGGCTGAAGAAACCCAGTTCTCTCAGTCTCGCCTCATACGGCATCCCCTGCAAACCGGCCACCAACCTTGTGGCCCTGCGCTGCACTGACTCTACCCTGGCTATATCCTTCCTGTAATGAGGGGCCCAAAACTGAACACAATACTCCAGTTGCAGGTGCACCAGAGTCGTATAGAGTGGTAGTAATACCTCTCTTGATCTAGAAGCCACACTTCTGGCTATGCAACCAAGGGTGGTGTTCGCCCTCTTGGCCACCGCATCACACTGTTGGCTCATGTTTAGCCTGCAGTCAAGCAGCACCCCGAGGTCCCTTCCACCAGTGCTGCTCTCCAGCCTCTTGTCCCCTAACCTGTACTTATGACACCCATTCCTGTGCCCCAAGTGCAAGACCTTGCCCTTATCCACATTGAACGCCATCCTGTGGTCTCCTGCCCACTTCCATAGTCTGTCCAGATCCTTTTGGATCTGGAGTACCTGCTCCTCAGTTGTGCCCACTGCCCCGGTTTTAGTATCATCTGCGAATCTGATCAGCAGACTGTTCACCCCTTCTTCCATGTCGTTGATGAAAAGATTAAACAGGATCGGCCCCAGCACAGAGCCCTGGGGGCCCCCGCTTGTCACTGGCCGCCATCCTGATGATCCTTGCTGGATCAGACCAACGAGTTGGCCAGTCTAGGCTCGTGCTCGCACTGTCACAGGAGTGCCGCAGGCCCATGGCAACAGCGATTGGTGCGCATGGGAGCTGCAGCTCGGAGGGTGTCCCTGGGTGGCTCGCCTGGCCCCTGGGAGTGCCCGCTTGGGGAGGAGCCGGAAGAGCTCCCCGTGTGCCCTGAAGGCGCACAGCAGTCCTGGTTCGAGAAGGGCAGCATGGCCTCTCGGGGCATGGAAAAGAGAGGTGCGAAACGGGCATTGTAGCTCAAGCGGCACCCTGGCAAATGCTAGCATTGTCTCCTTGGTGCCGGGCTTTGTGGCACAGGGGGCACAGTGCACAGGGTACGCTGCTGTGGCATTTCAAACTGCAGTTGCTTTCTCCTAAGAAAGCTACATCTTGCCGGAGGAGAGGGGGCAGCCTCGGGCTTCCTGATGGATGCTGCATCGGCAGCCCGTGGTGGCCTCCTCTCTGGCTCACTGTAGTTCACCATCCCAAGCCGGCTGGGAACTTGTCTTCATGGCAAACCTTCCCCTGAGCCTTCCCTCCTCCCTTTCCTTCTCCGTCTCTTTCCTGACCTGCTCTGCATCCATCTCTCTGAGTCCTCCAGGTGCCTGAAAGAGCAGTTAAATGTTTGTGTGCTACAGAAGAGAGAAATGGAACTGAATGGGAAGAAGAACCCCTTCCCACCTGCCTTTGGGGGGACGCTCAGGGCTGCCCAAGTGCAGAAGCCACTAGAAAGCAGAAGGTTGTTCGCGATGGCTCTGGAACCCTCCCTCCGACACAGCTGAATGGGCAGCCGTTGGGTGCAATGCGCATTCTTCGGCCTGGGCCACCTCTGCTCGTTTGCCTGTTGCTTCGCCATTGGCGAAGTACTGAGCGCATTCCAAGCAGGTGACCGGCTTCATCGTGCCCTCCAGGGTGGAAGAGCAAGGCCTGGTCTGAGCACCTGACGAGGACAAGACAAAGGGAGCCCTTGGGTTAACCCCCTCCTGGACCTTTCCGGAGCCAGTGGCAAGCTGGAGCGGGCCAGCCCAGGCTCCTGGGGGCTCTCTCTGATCCCCGAGCCCCTTCAGCAGTCCGGGGAGCCGAGGGACACCAGGGCGCCTCCTGCTCTCCCTTTGCTCACCGGCGCCACAGCAGCTGCAAGCTCAGCACTGGCAAAAGGCTGGCCAGCCCTGCCCGGCCCTGCCCGGCCCTGCCCTGCAAGCAGCGTGCGATGCTCTCTCCCGGCCTGTGCCGGGAAGCTGAGCTGGCCTGGCAGCTGCTTCGCTGGGTGGTGCCCAGGCCAGGACTCACCCTGCTGAAGGCGGCGCTGCCCGTGCCGTGTGCCGGTCTCGTATTGCCTTCCCTCAGCAGTCCCGTGTGGGCCGTTCGCGCAGCGGACCCCCCAGAGCCAGCGTGTGCAACGAGCCCCTGTGGACCCCACAAGTGTGCCACGGTGGCGCCACCCTTGGCAGTGCCCAGGCCTCCCGCGCATGCGGCTCCCACCAGCCTTGCAATCCTTCTCTGCCAGCAGCCACGGGGCCCCTGCAGAACACCCGCCCCCTCTGGGGCCACGCTCCTTCTGGGGGCGCCTTTGATGTGAGGGTGACGAGTGGGAAATGCTGTGGGCGCAGGCCAGGTTGGAGGGAAGAAGCCTGAATTCGGCAGCAGCACTCGGCCTGGGCAGCCCAGTGTCCAGGGAGGTGGAGGACACAAAGCCCAGCCAGAAGCCACATCTGAACAAAGCCCCCTCCCCTCCTCCCGCAGAGGAAGGTGCCTCTGTGGACTGCCGCCTCGCGTCCGGAAGCCCCGAGGGTGGGCCTCCTTCAGCGGAACCACCACAGGCACTCTGTTGGCCAGCATCTGTCCGTGTGGGCAAGTGGCTTCGTCGGAGCAGGCAAGTTCTCCTCAGAGGAGGACCAAGACCCATGGGGGCACCGCACTGGGCCACAGAGGAGGCAGGAGAGAGAGGCAGCACTGTGCTCGCAGGGGCCCTTGGGGGCACCTCACCCAGCCGCTGCTTCGGGCGGAATCACGCCGCTCTGCAGACTGGCAGGAGGCTCTGGTCAGGCGCAGCTGCGGGCCCCTGCAGAGCCTGGCGCCGCTGGGGCCCGGAGAACTGAGGTCCCGTGGCAGCACCAAGGGAAGGCGTGGCCCTCCCTTGCACCAATCCCTTGCGCATATGCGCAGTGGCCTGTGGTTGGGGGTGGTGTGTGAGGTTGGGGCACACTCACCTTGACCCTCCACCTGCTTCGGGCATCGCCTTCGCTCGAGCACACAGACATTCCAGAGCCATTAAGGCTCAGGGTGCATTTGTCAATGAGCAAAACTCCACCGATGAAATGTGACCTGTGCAGTGCGAAAAGGGACCGGTGTGAAATGAAAGGGGACAGCTAATCAATCGAGAGGCAACACAGAGGGAAGCGTTCCTCTGGCAAGGGGGACCCAGCCGGCCCCCGCCGGCCCAGGACCGACTCTTGCAGTCCTGGAGAGCTGCTGCTGTGCTGCAGTGCTGGGAGACGCTTGCCTGTGTCTCAGCCCGCTCCGGGATGGAAGGGGCTTTGCTGCTGTTTGCAGATTATGCAAATATATCGTGTTCTCCAACACAAGCATGGGCTGGAGTGCAATTTTGGGGAAGCTTCCTGAATTTGAATTTGAAAGTATACACTTCTGAGAATGCGCAAGTGGGTGCCTTCAGATCCCCCACCTCCACAATCGTTCATGCTTCAACCTATATTTATATTATAATTACTTTTATTTATTGTTGTAAGCCGCCCCGAGGCTTCGGTGAATGGGGCGGCATAAAAATGTTTTAATAAATAAATAAAATAAATAAAAAACCTCTGGGGAAAAACAGTGCTTGTGTGCACACTTTGAGAAAAAAGAAAAATGGGGTAAAAAGAGATTGAAAGGGAACTCTGGAGACCCCGGGTGAGCGGTGCAGCTGGCGTTGCCTTGTGTGGTGGGAAGCGCTCTTTCCAAGCAATGGGGGGCGATGGGAAAAGGCTGGCCTGGGGCTCAGTCCATCAAGCCCATGGGGGAGGCAAAGCCTGCGGGGAAACAGCATCCAGCCAAAGGAAGGCTTCCTGGGACACAAGGCTGCGAGGAGGAGAAGCGCAGGTGCTCCGGCGGCAGGTAAGGCCAGCTCTCGGGCGGGGTCCGCCCAGCCTGGTGCTCTGCCCACTGCAGCAGAGTCCTCTGGCTGCAGTTCTGGGTACCCGCACCCTCCAAGTCATCTCCTGAGAGGACTTGTGCCCGTGTGTCGTTTCAAGAGGGAAGCCAAGGCACAGCGGAGGCTCAGGCTTCGGCTGCCTCAAAAACAAAGTGGTCTTCACAGTTCAGTACAGGCTGATACCCCGCTGGTAGCTCCAGTTACCACCCTCTCACAGAGAACCTCTCCAAAGCAGTCAATCGGTCAAGCTTCCCTGTATGGTCAGCGGTCAGGCTAAGGCAGCCGAACCGGTCACTCCACGTGCTGCATGAAAGGCAGCGCACGGCACCGCGGGGCTTGTGCTCATTTTATGCTGATAACTGCCCGGCTTCACCCTGTCTAACAGAGAAGGAGAGCTGCAGAGCAGAGGGGCCCCACATTCCACTGCCCCCCAGTGGAGCTGGACTTCCAGTTTCTGCAAGGCTTCTTGTCCCCCGAGGAGAGGAGAGCTGCCTCCTTGCTTGCTGAGGCCCTAGCTGGGGCTTCTTCCCTGAATGTCTCTTCACCACTGGAAAAAGAGGCAATGATGGCAGATGACGCTCAAGGCGGATGCGGCCCCCCCGCCCCGCCCCACCCCACCCAGGTCTCCACATCTAGCCCCTCACACTTCAAAACCTCTCTCTTAGGGCAGCTGCTGGGGGCGGGGGGGAACGGCTCGGCTCTCGGGGGCTCGTCAGGCTTCAGCCTGCAGCTTAATGGCACCATTATTGCCATAAGAATCTGGGGAAATTTTGTCACTAAGGAACTTTGTCACTTCAGCACAATAGGAAGCAAATTCTTATCAGACAAGAGAACCAGCAGGGGGGAAAGGTTAGGAAAAGAGGAGGAAGGAAGCTGTGGAGGGAAGTCTGTAATGAAAAAGTTAGTGATCTGCTGAGAAGCAAAGATGGGATGAGAAGATACCACACGCAGCTCAATTTTAGCAGACGCTGCATTGAACGAGGTGGCCTGAGGAACTGGCCCGAGGAGGCTCTTTCCTGTGCTAGATGAGCTATTGATCGCAGCGCGTGAAGGACAGAAGCAAGCAAGGGCCCGATGCAGGTGGGAGGCGACTTTGGAGCAGACACGCTGCCTCACAAGACGGAGGCGAAGTGGGGCGCGGGGTCTGGGAAACAAAAGAATTTGGGGCCCATCTTCAGAACGCTGGGCTGACTTACAGGTCAGTTTTGTGGAACTCCCCAGGCACCGGTCCAGGAACGGGCAGTTGCGCCCAGGCCTTTAACTGCAGTGGTAGACTGGCCCTCAGCGGCTGAGGAGTGTGGCTGTGCTGATGCAGCCGATGGCCCAAGAGCTGCTCCTGCATTTTTTTCTCAAGAGTTGCCCTGTAGGCCACCCTGACCAAGCTGCTGCATCCCAGATGTGCAACGAAAACTCTGAGCGTTCCTGAGTGCTGGCCATGCTGGCTGGGGCTGCAGGCCGACCCCATGGAGGGACCCGTGCGGGGCAGGCGGCTCCGGGCAAAGCCCTCAGGATGCCGAGCATGGAGAGCGGGTGAAACGCACTCCGCAATTTAATGCCATCGTGAGCAGCAGTAAAGTGCAACTGAAGGGTGGCAAATGCCTTCCAAAGATCGGGACAGGAGCAGACTCATTCTGAAGCAAAACCAGAGAAAAGCAGAGGCTCGAGCCAGCAGACCGTTCTTTGTCCAGTGCTGAAATGTCAGCAATTTCAGTGCAACAGCAATTGATGACAGCCAGTGACCAGCTTGTCCAACCATTTCGGTGCCAGATGGACCTCTCTAGGAAAGGCATCCCAGAACTGGGGGCCAAACTGCCACTGAGTAGGCCGGCTCATGAGTAGCCACCGGCAGGATCCTTCTTCGCATCGTCCCTGTAGGGGTGACCTGCTTCCGGGCCTGGGAGGAAAATATGCGGAAAGGTGGCCCCGCTCCAGAGGCATAAGCCTGCCGCAGCAGCCCAGCCAGAGGGGCGTGGAGGCCCCACGATGCCCGGCACGTGCAGCCGGGGCCCCTCGGGCTGGCCCGCCCAGCCCTGTGCACGCTGCACCCGTCCCACTAACGCTCTGTGGCCTGCCCTCCGCTTCTGGGCCTGATTCAAGGGGCTGGGACCGAAGTCTGCAAAAGGCCCAGGACCTCAAGTCTTCCCTATCGATTCTCCTGCACCCGAAGATCATCCTTGACAGCCCCGTGCACCAGCGGCCCTTGCGGCCCACAGGGCGAGGCTGCCTCGGAGTGCGTGCTGCAGTCTCCTCGGGGGCAGGAAGGCCTGGGCACTGTGACTTTAGCACTGTTCTTGGCAGGGCCTTCCTGGCATCGTCTTACTGTGCAACTGTGAGTTGCACATCACCCCGAAAACACAGTATGAACAGGCCTGCTGCACACGAGCGCTCTCCGCACAGGAGGGCCACTGATGGGGGGGGGGTCTCCTTTGGGGTGTGCCTTAGCATCGCTCCCAGGTGTGCCTCATGCCCATGTACCAGCAGGCTGGGGAGGCCCCCTTTGCACAGGAGCTGTTGCGTCACCCCTCGCGCAGCTCTGCCTGCTTTCCTGAATGGTGGGGGCTTCTTCTTCTTCGCATGCCTGGGATCTGGTCCTGCAGGAAGGAGCTGGGCTCCTGTGTATGCAGCCAGTAGGAGGGAGGCACCCTCCCGGAAGAATGGGCTCAGAACGCCCAGCCCCAGCATGCCAAGGTTTTGGGAACTCTGGTGAGGGGCTCAGTGAGGTAAATCTCACTAACAGCACTCGCATTTGGAATCTGGGGCTCTTCCCTCATTTGCATGGCTTCCCTCCCTGGCCTCTTGGCTGCTCCAGTCAAGGCTGGGAGGCGCTGGCTGGTTCAGTGCAGGAGCCCATCAAGGGCCTTGAGCTGCAGGTGCAGATCCCACCTGAAGGGATCTTCTTCCTCCCCACCGTAGGCCTTTGACAGCTGTTAAGTTCAGGCAGAGCAGGATGGAAACTCCACCCCCCCCATTCATCTGTAATTCTAATATAAATTCAAGCGGATTCCAGCAAGGCTGCGCTTGCTAATTTGAATGACTGACAGCCAAGTGTTAGCTGGAAATACTCGTTTCAATAACCTGTCATGCTGCATCTTGAAAGGAAAACAATTGTACCTGCCACATCACCTGTGATAACCTTCGGTGGCAAGAGTGTTCCTCTTTTGTCAGGGCGATAAAGCTGGTGTTGATATGTAATATACTGAGCCTGTCAAATAGCCTCACGGATTGTCTCTCCATTTGCTAATTAATTTTATCAGTCTCATCATCTTTTCACTCAAGTCCAAGCAATCCTAAACCTTGCAGAATTGATTTTACAGGCCAAGGAACGGGAGAGAGCTTTTGTGCTAGTTGAGCAGAAGGCAAAATCGCAGAGCCATGGTGCTAAGGCAACATACGGGGGATCTGAAAAGCTTCAGATCAGGGGAGAGGGAGCCTGGAGAAGGCGGTCAGGGGCCATTGGACCTGGGGGCTGCGGGCCATGCCCCAGCGCCAGGACAGTCTGCCTCTGCACACCAGTTGCTGGGGAATATGGGGTCGGTTGGAGCCGTCGCACCCCCATCCTGCTCGTGGACCGCTGGTTGGGTGCCACCTGACCAGAAGGCTGTGCTGGAAGGCCCCCGGCCTTATCCACGGGCGCCCTTCTTCCGTCTTTATGTCCAGGCCTTGGCTAAAAGCTTTCTGCCCAAACTCCGTCTGCACTTTCACGGGGCCACGCCTAAAGGAGAACGCCTTGTGTGGGAAGGTGTGCCTAGTCCTGAGAGCGGCCAGGGCGCCCTCGCCCTCGCGTCCCCAGCACCAGCAGGGGAGCGAGGGTGCCCGGGGCTCCTCTTCCGGCTCTCCTGGTGGGAATGTGTGGCTTGCTTGTTATTCAGGAGGACCACAAAGTACAGACCAGTTAAGGGACAGCCGCCATAATGCTGGTCCTCTGAGCGTATCAATCAGGGATGGCTTGTGTGTGGGAGCGAAGAGCGGGCGGATGGTGTGCTTTGCTCTGCTCTGGCCGGGGCCCTTCCGGGGGGCTCCTAGGAATGGACCGCAGGGCTGAGCTGGCTTTCCTCCAGCTCATCCATGACCTCCCCTCCCCAGGAGAGCTTCTGGCGGCCGAACAGGGATGCGAGGGATGGGCCAACCTGTCTATTTCGAGACTGAGTAATTTCCATATGCATTGAATTAGTTGATTCCATCCTATTTTCTGTGACTTAAAGGGGGCACAAATACTTTGCATATAAATTGTACCCATTCCTCCCACAAAATATGCTCTTTGTATGCATCTCTCCATAAACCCATATATAATATGCATTTTTCCAGATGCTTGTTTTGATAGGCATTTCTTCATGCTATATGCATATCTGAACTGAGAGCTGCAGCCCCAAATCTGGAGAAGTCTGCCTTCTGAAGGGTGACAGTGTTTTGCTTCGTGTATTAGGACTGGAAGTGTAAATCAGGCCAGTTCCCTGAAAACACAGAATACATCCCAGCCCCACCCCCAGTCGGCATGCTCACTCGGGGGCTGAATCCACCCGCCAGCTCCTGCCTCCCGATTTCTGCCTCAGTACAGCTTTGGCCAGCTTTCCGCGCTTGGTCTTGGGTTTTGTTTTTTTCCACCAGACTGTCTGCCGGCTGATTTATGGCTTCCTGAATGTTCATCTCCCCTAGCCTTTGTTGTTTTGGCGTTGCACAAAACATCTGCCCCGGTTCGAGCGGGTGCTGGTTTTCCATGTCCATTTCCGTTCAAAAGTGTGTTTGCTGCTTCTCGAGAAGCAAAGGGGAGGGCAGCGCAGGGAGGGAGCCACGCTGCCCTGCGATCGTCTGCTCTGCAACAAGAAGAGAGGGCGAGACCACAAATGGCGACTCCCAGGAGCAGTTGCTCAGCGGTTTGCCAAGGGGCGGCTGAGTGTCCAGCAGGACAAACCACTGCTGCCCAAGGACAAGAAAGAGAAGCAGGCGGAGGACGCACGGGTGGGGGAGCGGAGGCACGGGGCGGCTGCGCAGGTGGCAGGCTCCGCTTAGGCAGGGCTGTGGCGATGGCGGGAGGGTGGGCAGCCGCGGCCACGTGGTCCAGGAAAGGGCCTGGAGGAGCAGGCGGGCAGGCAGGCTGCCAAGGGCCACAGGCAGCGACTGTGACGGAGCAACTGTGGCAAGCCTGGGGCCTGGGCAAGGCCAGCAGCCAGGCGGCGGAGAGAGCGCCGGCCCGTTCCTCGGCTCCAGCATCGCCAGGCAGCCGCAGCTTCTGCCTGGGGAGCTGGCTTGGTGCTGGAAGGCAGCGAGTGGGGCCTGTGTGAAGAGGGCGCTGGGCTGGGTGGGATCCTGGCCGGAGCCCAAAGGGCCCTTCTCTGGCTCTCCCATCCCAAAAGAGGTGGCCTGTGAGGTGGGGGAGAAGGAAGCCATTCCAGGCCTGAAGAATGGAGCCGCAGAAGGAAGGGAATGCCCAGGAGGAATCTGTTCCAGCGAAATGGCTGGAGCCAGAAAAAAGGTGGGGGGGAGGAGGAAATCAGCAGCACAGAGATGGGGAGCTTGAAAGGCAGGCCGGTGCTGCTGTGCTGTTTCTGCCCAGAAGAGCTCCCCTCTGGAGCAGGGGGCCGGGCCGAGGCGGAGGCTGCTTTTCCAAAAGGCATTTAGGATCCAGAAGGACCTTGTGGAAAGCAGACGAGTTCAGTGCCCCTAGAAGCTTTCCTGTTCGACAGAGCGAGGGACTAAAGGGCAAGCGATGGGGTGGGGGCACTCCAGCTGCCTCTCGGTCAGTCAGATCAGCTCCCTGCACTGCCGCCTTGTGCCCCTGGGTTGGGCAGCCCTCTGTGCCACCTTCCCCTGGCAAGGGGCGGACGCCATGCAGCGCCCCGGCATCCCAGGCCGCGGGCCCGCCCAGGCCCCTCGCGTCGTCTTCCAGGCCGCCTGGCCAGCTGCTCGGGCTGCCTCACGGATCCTGGTGCACGTCCCCTGCGGAGAGGCCGGCCCGCCGGGTCCCCTGCACCTTGGCCTCGGCCGTAGGACTCCGGTTCCGTTTGGACAGGCACTGCTGCACCTTCAGGGAATGCGAAGCTGGCGCGCTGCAGCCTGCAGAAGCACGTTCGTCCTTAGTGGGACTCTCACCGGCGATGCGCATTGAAGCCCCGGCAGTGTGGCTGCAGCGTCAGGAGGCAGGGTTGGCCTCGCCTTGCATAGGAACATAGAAGCAAAGCGGGTCAGGAGGGGCTTCCTGGGCCATCTAGCCTGCCCGGCTCCAGCCAGCTCCACTCCTGCAGCCTGCAGCATCTTTCCTTGCATGCCTACACGGACGGGGCCCCACTTCCTCCCTGGGAAACACTGAGGGCAGATGGAATAAAGCTCTTACGGCCGAGGAGAAGAGGCACAGTCCACAAAGGACCAGCAGCGGTGATGCTCCGGCAGGACAGCGGCGGGCCCCCCGATGATGCTGGTCTCCTGGGCAGGAGAGGATAACATGGGCAAGCAGGAAGGGCTGGGCTTGGAAGGGCTGCTGGCGCGGCTCCCTGTCTCAGCCTCGCCTGGTACAACCTGTCAGAGGAGGAGTGCAACGGTCCACAGCACACCCCTGGCAGGCCATGCCCTCACCTCTGTGGTGATTGCATTGTGGGGACCTTGCTGGTCTCCAAAGGGGAGAGAAAATGCTCCGTGATTACATGAAACTTGATCAATCGTTGATTAATCTGGTGGAGAAATTAATGTATTAAAGCTGTGATGGATGTCAAATGCATTTTTTCTTGCCTATTGATCTCTTCTTACTTTTAGCCTGAATGTGCCAAAAGGGGAGGACCTGGAATCTGACAGAACTGTGAGTACATTCATCTCCTTAATTCTTATTCTAATAATAGCACTGCAATGGACTGAGTTAAACGTGGTACCATTGATCCAGCTGCTGAATTGTCTGATTTGATTGGCACCATGTTGAGCTCAAGAGAAAACACTTCTGGGTCAATAAGTAACATTCGTAATTGGGCAGTTGCTTTCTGAAGAAAGATTGTCCATCTTTAACAAAAGGGATGGCCCTGTGCCCCCCTTGACCCTCCCATCCCTCTTCCTACATGGGCTCCAGGAAATTTTGTAAGAGTTCAGTAACAGGTATTTGTTTAGCCAATGCTGGTCAAATGAAATGATGCGAGAAAATACATTACACAAGTACAATAAACACTAAATCAACACTCCAACAATTTTTTTCATCTAAAACATTCTGTTCATCATCACTACCAACCTTCTTCCTGAAGACCAACCTTCTAAAAGCAATCAGGCCACCTTTTCAGACATATAAGGGGAACGTTCTCCCAGCAGGAGTTTAATCAAATACTCAACAGGCCTATTGAAAGAGAGCCCTCGGCCCACATGCGGGACCTCCCTTAAAGCTTCATAAATGGGGCGATCCATCAAGTGGTGGGCAGGTCTCCTGGCACATGGCCCCCCAGAGACACCACTCTCTTCCAGAGGGATCCCATGGGGACACCCCCCGAGTCTAGGGAGTTCATTGACCAGTATCGTAAGGCTGCGGATGCTTTCCTCCAGTTAACGCTTGCACCATCGCCTATATAACGTGGAGGAGAAGTCTGCATAGGCAGCTTCTTATGCATTGGCATAAGAAGAGGCACATTACAACACCGCCATTGTGGACACCATATTTAAAACAGAAGATTTCAGATAAAGTACTGCCTTCTCCAAGCTTAAGGAATTCAAGCGATCTAGAGAAAGTCCACACGTATCGATCATTTGTAGAACGTCTTGATGCCAGGGTGGAGCCACTCCATCATCAAGGTTCAGCATTTTCCTGAAAGTGGATCGCACAAAGGGAGAGCTCATTCCTGATCCGAACCAGGGTCCAAGAGCAAAAATAGGCACTCTGCTCTTTACCAGAAAGAGGTGCCTTTCCAACAGAAAGACGGACCTCTCTATTGACTGCAGGAGGTGATGAAAGGGTCAGAAAAATGGGCTTCGGGGTACATCCAGATTCACTTCCGGCACCCCCTGTATCTGAATACTGTGGCAGTCTCTGGCTTCATTGCTCTTACTAGCTGGAAGAACCTGCTTGCTTGCCTTCCCCAGTGAACCCCTGGCAAAGTGTTCATGGCCGGGTTTTGTTTGTTTGTTCGTTTGCATTTTCCAGATGGCTATTCCAGCTTCCAGTAGAGAGACTTAGACCTAAGTATTTAAAGGGCCGCTCCTGCTCCGCGGGGCGCCCACTGATTCGCCCCCTAGTACTTGCTTTTATGTCAGGATAAAACACTGCAGAGGTCACAAGAAGCATCAAAAGGCTGTTTGGCTCATTTCCGGGCAAAAGGGTCCAGGCACCAGCTCCATCTGCCTCCCCACGACCTCCCTCTGCAGCTGGGCTGAAGGTGAACCGCAACAGGTCGACAGAGGAGCTGTCGTTTGCCCTCGGAGACTAGCAGTGGCATTTTTCATAAGATGCAGCATCATTCAGAGGCAGAGTTACGGCATCCGTTGAATTTGGGAATGCCTCACCTTCCTTGCATGCAGCTTCAGCCGGGAAGGAGGCGGAGCTGAAGCGGCCTTGTCATCCCGGGAGGGGAGGCGAGCAGCACTGGGGGGCTCTCATATGGCGCAGCCCTGCCTGAGGCCCCGTCTTCTTTCTGCCGCTCTGAAATAAGCGAGCCCCTTCCCGGAGGTGCTGCGCCTGGTCCAAATGACGCACCCCTGCCATCACAGCTGAAGTGAGCTACGAAAAGAGGAAAGTGGTCGTTTGCGGGTATCATTTATCACTGGATGGAAAAATTGTCCCTGGGCGAAAAACCCCCATCTCAGCCACAATGGACGTGTCACATCAGGGACATGAGTTTTATTCCCTCGTACACAGAAAGGCACGAGGTGGGGTGTGATGGGCAGGAGGGGGTTCCACGCGTGGCAGCTCCCCGGGCAGCCGTGTCGGCGCGGCTCTGTTGCAAAAGGGTGGTGGCTCAGTGCTTTGCGTGCCCGGAAAAAGCACTGCAGAAGGTGCGCGCACGAATCGTGGCTTCTGCCTTGCCAGGCTGGTGTGCTTCTCTGCCCACAGCGCCTCCCTGGCGAGGCGAGCCTGTGAGCCTGGCGGGCACTGCCACTTGGGCAGGGAGCTGCTGCAGAGACACCGGTGCACGGCCGCCCACAAGCAAGCCCACCCGGCTCCTGCTTCGGAGGGCTTTGCTGCCCTAGAACGGGAGAGGCAGCGAAAGAGGAAAGGGGGGGGCAGCAAGCACCTCTTACTGTGCCCAATCCCAGGAGGGAAAGCGGCACTTCCCCTTCGTGGTGGCGGGGAAGATAATCTGTCGCAGTGGACACAGACGCGCACTGTGCGCTGCGGTGCTGCTTGCTCCTGCACGAAGAACCTGCTCCGAACCAGTCCTGCTGGCGCCCTTCGCCAGTCCCTGGGCAGAGGCGGGTGGGGGCGGATGGACGGACAGATGGGTGGACGCGTGGACGGATGGACAGCTAGCCTCCTCTCTGCCCCTGCCCAGCAGCCAAGCCCCACTCACCGCAGCCCTGACAGGCGACTCCTGCCCCAGGTGCCCTCGCCGGAGGGCGTCTCGCCGGCTGCGGGGCGGCATCTACTTGCAGGGAGAGCGCCCAGTAGCGCTGATTCCCTCCCTGGACCAAGCGCTGATCAACGCACCGGGCTCCTGCTAGCTGCAGATAGGCAGATTCTTTGCCCAGGCCCATGGAAATGTCCACATTCTGCACATTTCTCCAGAGAAAACGCACTCTTGAAATCAATTTTCTTCCGCAGCTTTTTGCAGCTTATTTGAAAGCTGTTGGCTGGGTGCATGTGGGAATTCAACTCCCAAGCTTGAACAACTGTCAATGTGTGGCTTGTGTGGCCAAGAATATCAACAAAAAGGGCTTCTTTCAGCATGTAAATAGGAAGAGGAAGGGGAGACAAGTGGTGGGACCATGAAATGAGGAGGAAGGAGATCCAGTGATTGATATGAGGGAACAGGCACAGATGCTAAATGACTATTTTGCCTCTGTGTTCTCCCCAAAGCAGGACGGGGGGGGGGGGGTATCCGCCTAGGAGATTAGATGAGGCTGGGGGCTTAGCGGCACAGATTAGAGTCACCCCCCTGGAAGTCGAGGGGCTCCTCAGGGCACTGGACATTACAAAGGTGCCAGGCCCTGATGGGTTACACCTGAGAGTACTTAGAGAGTTGGCAGGGATTCTCTCATGCCTGCTGGCCTCCATTTTTGAGGCCTCGTGGAGAACGGGTGACGTTCCAGAGGACTGGAGGGTGGCATCAGTGGTCCCAATTTTCAGAAAGGGTAGTAGAAGGGACGTGGGGAATTACAGACCTGTTAGCCTTACGTCCATTGTAGGAAAAACAATGGAAAGGCTCATAATAGCGAGAGATCTAGTGATGCTAGATAGGGAAGGGAGGCTGACAGCCACACAACACGGCTTCCGCAAAAACAGGTCCTGTCAGACAATCCTTGCGGAATTCTATGACAAAGTTTCAAGATGGCTAGATGGAGGGGATGCAGTGGATGTGGTATACCGGGATTTCAGCAAGGCCTTTGACAAAGTGCCCCATGATATCCTGGTGGAGAAACAGGAGTTTTGGGATACACCAAAGCACTGTCCGGTGGATTAGGGCACAGTTGACTGATTGAAAGCAGAGGGTAACCATTAGTGGGGAATCATCAGGATGGCAGCCAGTGACAAGCGGGGTCCTCCAGGGCTCTTTCCTGGGGCTGACCCTGCTTATTCTTTTCATCAATGACATGGAAGAAGGGGTGAACAGTCTGCTGATCAAATTCGCAGATGACACTAAAACTGGAGCAGTCGACACAACTGAGGAGCAGGTACTCCAGATCCAAAAGGATCTGGACAGACTATGGAAGTGGGCAGGAGACCACAGGATGGCGTTCAATGTGGATAAGTGCAAGGTCTTGCACTTGGGGCACAGGAACGGGTGTCATAAGTACAGGTTAGGGGACAAGTGGCTGGAGAGCAGCACCTGTGAAAGGGACCTCGGGGTGCTGCTTGACTGCAGGCTAAACATGAGCCAGCAGTGTGATGTGGTGGTCAAGAGGGTGAACGCCACCCTTGGCTGCAGAGCCAGAAGTGTGGCTTCTAGTTTGAGAGAGGTATTACTACCACTCTACACAACTCTGGTGCACCTGCAACTGGAGTATTGTGCTCAGTTTTGGGCCCCTCATTACAGGAAGGATATAGCCAGGGTAGAGTCAGTGCAGCGAAGGGCCACAAGGTTGGTGGCCGGTTTGCAGGGGATGAGGCGAGACTGAGGGAACTGGGTTTCTTCAGCCTGGAGAAGAGGAGACTCAGAGGGGATCTGTTGGCGACATACAGGTATGTGAGGGGGTGTCACACGGAGGTGGGTAGAGACGGTTCTCCCCTGCAGAGGAAGGCAGGATGCGCTCCAACGGAGCCAAGCTCAGGGAACCCAGGTTCCATTTGGATGCCAGAAGCACTTCCTGACAGTTAGGACCCTGAGGGTGTGGAATGGGCTTCCACGGAAGGTGGCTGAGGCCCCATCGGTGAGGGTGTTCAAAGATAGGCTGGACGTCCACATGGTGGGCATGTTGTGAGCGGAGCCGGCTGGTGCCGGAGGTCAGACTAGATGGCCCAGGGGACCCCTTCTGACTCGCTCTGTTTCTGTGTGTCTGTGTTTGGGCACAGCAATCTCCTCCTTTCCCTGGTTGCTGTTGCTTGTCCCGACAGCAGCACAGAATGCTGGTGAGGACAGTGCAGTGCTGGGCGTGTGCAGAGGGCCAGGGAGCCGGGAAGGGAGGATCCCTTGCCATTTGCTCAGCAGCACTTTGGTGGGGGGGGGGGGGGGGATAAGCGAGGGGGCATGGGGAGGGTTTGGGACAGGACAGGAACACGTTTGGGGCCGCAAGTCAGGCACATTCTTCTGGCGCAGTTATGGGGATGCTCTGTTCTGGCCTGGGTGGCAGCCACGTGTGGCCAAGCAGCCACGGGGCGGGGGGGCCCACCCCAGGCCTGCGGTCTGGAGCTCCGGGCACTTGCCCTGCCCCAGCAAAGTCATCGCCTGGGCGGAGATTCGGTGTTTCGGGACCAGCACGGCTCCCTTTGCTCTGCTGCAGCAGGGACCGTCGCCTCGGGGGGCAGAGGGTTGCGGGGGCTTGGGCTGGACACCAGGTGGGGGTGCTTGGAGTTGCTCCAGACAAAACGGGGACATCTTGCTGGAGGATGCTCGATTCAGCGAAAAACAGAGGAAACGGCGCGGCTGAGGCGAGTCCCCCGGCCCTCAGCACTTCCCCAAGCCCGAGGCCCTGCGCCCCTGTGGGCAGCCCCGAGGGTCTCCGAGGGCCTGTGAGGCCGGGCGAGGAGCTCTCGAGGGCACCCAGAGGCATTGCACGCCCTGTGCACTGCGCCCCCCCCCCCATGTGGGCCGTTCTCCTGGGGCTCCACGGCTGCCCTCACAGGCCACTCCCAGCCCCACTGCTGTTCTCCTCTCCTCTGTGTGGGGACGCCCTTTGTCATTGCCGCCACCAGGCAAACCCGAGCTCCCGTGTCACGGGCAGCATGCCTCTGGATGTGGGTGGCTGGGCCACTGGCTGGGGCAGGTGCCTTCCAGGCCCACTTCGTGGCCTCCGGTTGCGGCGTGTGGGGCCCACTCTTGCTCCACTCATGGCGTGGGGGAAGTGGCTGGGGCAGAGCGCCCTGTGGAGTAGGTGGCTCGTCATGCTGAGATGGGGAGGAAGGGGGACCATCTGGGGAGCAGCTGGGGATCCGCGGAGGGCGGGGGCAGCAGAGGAAAGGGCGGAACGTGGCCCTTCGCCTGAACTGGCCACAGCCTGGAGTGTCCTCGGGACTTGCTCAGCCTAAGAACAGTCCGCAGGCGCATGAGGGGGTTCCTCTGGGAGGCAGAAAACAAGCAAAGCTGCAGCTGACCGGGTTATGCAAAGCCATCACTGCTAGCCCCACGCGCCACGTGCGACGGATGCTGCCACGCCGTGCGAGGTTGAGCCCGAGCCACCGCCGTGCTTTGGGGCCCCTCCTGGACTGCTGCAAGCGGAGGCTGCCGTGCAGAAACCGATTAAAGGCAGAGCCGGGAGAGGAGGCGGGTGGCTGGAGTCCCTTGCCCTCACACGGGCCGTTGCCGGCCAAGTCAGACGGAGCATGGAGCCACCCCGAAAGGATCAGGCGTGGCATCATGAACTGCATACCGAGCATCGTCTGTGCGCGCTTGGCCCACACGCATGCGCCCAGCGCTTGATGGCTGCACCATGGAGACAGCTGCCCCGAGAGAGGGGGTCTGTGGCTCGGCGTGTCGCTCCATGCAGGCAGCCGTCACTGGATCCAGGAAGGAGGCTCGGGCGGAAGGGAGCAGGCCTCGTTTCCCGTTTCTCCCCACCAGGCTCCGAACAGGCTTGGGCGGCCAGCAGCGGAAGGCGGCCGGCAGCCAGCCTGGGCACCTGGCGTGTGCCTCATGCCTCCAAGGCCCAGCGGGCTGCTGGGCTTGCTCTGGTTTTGGTGGGCTTGCTCCCTCCAGACCTTCCTATGGCTTGGTGCCATTTCGGGCTGGCTTGGCCTTCCTCCTCCTGGAGGAAACGTCTCCCCCTTCCCAGGCTTGATGGCCTTCAGCTTCCAGGAGAAGGTGCACGCAGGAGAGTTCAGCTGCTCTTCCTAATGCTATATATTGCAAATGAATGGGGAAGAAGCAGCGGCTTGGCAGCAGAAAATTGAATTAGCTTGGCAGCACCACAGCACAAAATAAGACAGATATTGTGCAAAATATAATTGAAGCTGCATTATTCAGCCACCCTGCTAGGATATTTGTCAGCATATGAGCCACACATTACAAATTAAAATGGCTATTGATTCTAAAGTTGTTTTAAAATATTTTCTACCTCCAGCTCCTTTGAAACAATTATCTTGAACTGTCACCAAAGAGCTGAATCTCGGTTTTAACTGGGCCCTGGGAAGATAATGCATGTTCACTACATTGCAGTGCTTGGCGGACAACTCAGATTATTTGCTTTTAATAGGTTACTTGTTTTACTTGGGACAGCGCCGGGAAATGAAGATGAAATGCCACAGTGCAGAGACTGCATGGCACTGGAAAGGACAGGATGTGATGCTGCATCTTCCACACACCCGTCAGAAAGTGTGCAAGTGCCGCTTCGTGCTTCACTGCCTATATGGTGCTGCCTGTTTTGATCGTACATGCATCTGAATTTCAGGGAAGGAGCCAGCCTTTTAATAGCAGGGTTGGTGTGATGCAGCGCCAGGAGGCGAGGAGATGGTTGTGCCCTGAATAATATGGTGGCTGCTTTGAAAAATCCCAGCTGCCTGCCCCTTCTGTTTTTCTGGGGGTTTTGCCTCTCAGGGGCGGGAGTCTTCATTCAGTTGTCATCCTTTTTCTTTGCATCGGTATCTCCCCCTCCACCAAGAAGCTCAGACGTGGCGTGCGTGCACACGTACGTGCTCGCGTAGTGTACGCTCCACTGTCACCTGCCTCGTGAGGCCGGTTGGACTGATGACCCAAGGCCAGCAGCCAGGACCTGAGCGGCTCGCCAGAGCCCTGGGGCGGGGAGTGCCGCTGGCCCGCACGGCACGCTGGCTCTTCTCTGGAACACCCGGCTGGAGGCCTCCATGGCTGCAGACGAGCAGGGCTACCCGACGGCATCACGAGGGGGTGCTAGGAGCGGGGTGAACACGTCTGGGCCACCCCGCGGGACCAGCTTTGATAGGAGCTCCTTTCCTCAGGCTGTTCCTTAGAGCTGTCCTGCCGGTTTATTGCTCTGCCATTTACACTCCGGGCTGAGGCAGAAAAGTGCTAAAAGACACCATTAAACTTTTACCCACATAATGGCACCTGAGATTTACCTGGCCTGTTTCTGTGTGGATTACTCTGGCTTATAAAAAGGCAGAAGGGGCACGGGGTGGAGGAGGCAGGCATCACAGGGTGCCAGATGAATTTTCCAAGAAAGCATTAGAGAGGAGGGTTGGAAGGAAAGATAAAGCTTGCAGCTTCCCGCTGTTGGGCTGAAATGACCGAGTTCCAAGCAGTTTCAGGATTTAGTGAGTGCAAGGCAGGCAAGCAGACAGAATGTGTTAGGCAGGAGCTGGAGGGTGCGAATGGGCCCTTGACAGGCACCTGGAGAAATAAAGGGTTCCTGAGGGCTGCCTGCAGCACTCCAAGCAGCGGAAGGGGGCTGCCGGCACCTCGGAGCTGGCGGCTGCAAAACGGCTACCTGTCCAGGTGGGACCCCGCGAAGTGCGGGAAGAGGGTGACGGGGAGGGAACAGGGGTCCTTCAGGGGTGAAAGTGTTGGGAGGAGAGGGGTGCAGCCAAGCACCACTCCCCGCGTCCGAGCCGCAGCGGCACCACTTCCCACAGCGGGCCTTCTGCAGAGCACGCGGTATGCCTGGCAGCCTCCTTGCACCGCTGCACGAGCGTGTGGCGCTCTTCTCTGGCCCGGGAGCCCTTTTCTCAGTGCTTCCAAAAGCCATGGGGAGAGATTGCCCTGCTGGCCAGTCCTCGAATACGCACAAGTCCCTGGGGCTGCCCGGCAGATCAGTGGCAGTGCCCTGTTCTTTTTTGGTCCCCAGGCAGGAGCACGTGGTCTGCGGGGAGTGTGGGCCCCTCCTCTGCCGCATGTGGGGCTTCCTCCGTGGCCACGCCTTGGGAGGAGAGGCTGGGCTTTGCGGGGTGGACGCCAGGGCCCCTTCTGCCTAGGGCCCCTTCTGCCTGGGGGTGCAGCAGCCCGTGCCGGGGACGGAAACAGTGTTGTCCTGCCAGGAGGAGCTTGTCCAAGGCAGCCCCCTGATGTATGTCAGCTCGTGGGACAGCATTTGTGCTGCTGGTGTGAGTCAGGCAGGCAATGGCAGCACTTGTTGTAGACAGAATGGGGCGGAGGAGAGTACGGAGCCAGAAGGGGGGGGCGCTTTTTTTCAGAGGCCACTCCCTGTTTTAATGCACCATGTTTTGCCGTGTGTCCCCACACAGAGAGGCTACCTGAAAGTGAGGGGAGAGGCAGCTTGGCCTGGAAGCGCAAGGCAGGGCAATGCGGAGCAGGTGCCGGCGAGGCCCGCCGTGGGCAGAGCGGAGCCACAGGGCAGCCGCCGCCAGGGCTGCTGTGCAGGCAGTGCGGAAGGGGAGGCCCCCCTGCTGCTGGGAGACAACGGCGACAGGCGGGCAGCTGGAGGCGAGTGGGGGAGCCTGGGGCCGAAGGGGGCGCAGCACGGACTGCGGGAGGCTGGCAGGCAGTGACGCATCTGTTGCTAGGGACAGGAGAGGTCGGATGGCTGGAGCACCGCATGCAGCTGCCGTTCTTTCCAGGGGACTCTGTGGTGACTGTGCAAACCATGATTCTGAGTTCAGACATCACAATAAGCCATGGAGGTACGGAGATCCACCAAAGAACAAAGAGCGGTTTCTTTCTTGGTTTCTGAAAACCAAACAGAAACATAGCAACACACCGCAGGGAAGTACCCCGAGTGGGTTTGGATGACTTGACAGGCAAAGATTGCAACGTCACCACAGCTTGTTGTGTCATGCAAACCCGGCCGTTCTCTCGGGGGAACACCAGTCACGCCCTTTTCTTTTAGACGCTTCCATCCCAAATTCAATTGATCAATCTCTCTCTCACACACACGCACACACGCACCTGGCCTCCCATCCATTTATCCGTTTGCCCTACTGGTGCAGCTCCTGGAATCTTCAACCAGCACGGGGGGCTCCCAGTTGGGGAAGGATGGTGGGCTGCTGCAGAGCCACCATTTGTGCCTCCTGGACTGTCCAAGGAAACGACAAGCACCTGGAAATGGGGAGGGGCTGCCCCCTTGCTTCCAGTGAACAGCCTGGTGTGTGCACATGAATGATATTCTGGAGTGGATTCATCCAGTTGATCCTCCAAGTGGCAGCTTGCAGCCATTCCAACTCCATTTTTCTCACCAAGGGCTTGGAAAGCTGTTTTGACTGTGATTAACTTTGGGTCTTGTTTGAATTGGTGTCTTGCAAACTTTTAACAAGGAATAAACTCTTGTGATTAACCAAGACTTAATTGTGCATTAATCCAACTCTCAATGCACAGAAAACTAATGAAGTAATTGAGGAGACCTCATTGTTTCTCAGCAAGCCCAATCAATACCTTATCATGCTTTTTCCAGGGCAGGAGATGGAAAGGGAAACACTTCAGGAGGGAAGGGCATAAAATCCAGAAATTGGGATGTTGCATTTGAAGTCTTGCTTTGAACTGGTGGAGAAGAGTCCTGAATGCTCTGCAGAAACTGAATCACCCAGAACAATCCTTAAACAGTAATTTCTGGGCATTTTAAAATGATCCGCTGCCTTTTCCAGATAAAAAGAAGTGATGCATTTAATCCTTCATTTGCCATGCGTTCACTAGTGCTTCCTGCCTCTGCTGCTGGTATGTCCTTGTCTCTTGCCTTTCTTCAACTGCTTAGAGTTAAACTGTAATCCCATTCCATGGTTCTACTGGAAAAACAGGCAGATTCCCAAATCTGAAATGATCAAGACGCCACAATGCTTGCATAGCTAGACAGTCATTCTGTGAGCGGATTGTAACACGCCATGACAACTTTTGTGGCAAATCGTAGCAGATGCTCCGAAAACATGCCTGCGCTGACCTGAGCTCAGCAGTCCCCGGCTTGTGTGGCTGCGCTTGACTTTGGCAGGAGTGGCCGAAGGGCCCGCCCTCTGCCCCGGCTTCCGCGTGTCCGTTCTGTTGCCTGCCACCGCGACGCTCCTTCATCTGTGTGCATTTACTGGGGGCACGACCCTGGCAGCAGGTCTGCCACGCGGGCGCTGCAGAAAGGAACTGGAATGGCTGCCCCTCCCCATGTTGTGGGGGGGGGGGCTCCGTGGGGCCTTGCTGGCATGGGCATTGCTCCCCTGCCTTTTCAATTTTAGATGGCCCACAAGTAACAAAAATACAGCGCTGTTGTTAAAAACCACACAATAAAAATAACCAAGCTCTTTAAAATGCCAGATGAATCTGCTAGAATTCTTAGAAGTGTTACTTATCTGTCATTAAAAAGAAAATACCCTTGAAGCCTGTTCTTCTTAAAGAAGAAGGAAGGAAATGAAGGCTTTCAAAGAGCCCACATAATAAATAAGCTCGCTGCCTTTTCATGCGCTGGGTTTCTTGGTGCACACCTGACTGCGCCCTGCGAAAGCTGCGGACGAGCCACGAGCTGCGCTTGCCGTGGCTGTCCCGGTCAGAGAGCAAGGCGGGCGTCCTGGCGAGGGTCCGGGCCACTCCCCGGCCCCCTCCCGCGCTCGCCGGCAGCCCCCCCCCCCGGCAGTGAGCTGCCGAAGGCGCTGCACAAACGCCGAGGCTCTTGAATGTGCTGAGAGACCCCCGGGGTGCATTTGGGGGCGGGGGAGCCATTCTTAATAAACCGGCAACAGCTCATGCGATTAAAAGAGAGGGGGAAACAGGCACCGACATCCCGACTCTGCCGTGTTTCTGCCACTCTCTGGGCGTCCTTTGAGCCTCTTTTCCTATGAGTTAAGGCTCCTCGCATAAGGTTTATGAGTCCTGCTGGAGTGTTTGAGCAGATTACATGCAGCCCAGCAAGTGCAGCTTGCGCGGAGAGAAGCTGATAAATCAGAGGCTGGCCCATAATCCTCGACAATGTTCCTCTCAGTGGTCTCTGTGTGGAAACCGAGTCCTTCCTTAACAGCCGGCGCTTGGTAAACAGCGGCTTGGCTTTCTGTGCGTGCTAAACGCCTACAGAGCAAGGAAGCCCGCTGGCGCGGCGGGGGGGGGGGGGGCGCTCTCTCCGAGAAAGCACCCAGGAGGGAGGCGAGGCTTTCCCTCCCTGGCCCCGGAAGCCCCCCGCTTCTCCCAAGCAGTAAAACGCGTAGAAGTATGTTCATCTCCTCACATCTCCCTGGCTCGAAACACTGGCAGAGAGCAGCTTTCCTTGCCATTGTGAGCAAGTCTGACCTGAATGAACCTTTCGGGAGAGCAGGGGCAGCTCGGAACTTTCGGGCAGCCATGCAGATAAATCAATGAATTGTTTGCACACTTTTAATTGGCTAAAAAGTTGCCTCCAACTGAGTGGGCAGTAGAACTTCTAAATGTGTGTATCATTTTAAATGCAGGTGTTGCATGGGGTTACTACACCATGCTGTCTGGTGAAAAACGGTGTCTGCAGCTGCTGTGGAACGCCAGACCGGCCAACGTGAGTTCCCGCGCTGAATTCCCACCCCAAATGCGTCCCTGCAGAAATGCACGGTCGGGCCGCGCCGAGGCGCCGGGGCTGCGTGTGCGCCCTGTGCGACGCCTGCGGGGATCAGGGAAGGCGGCGGCGGAGAAGTCGCGTCGCTTTACCCTTGCAATCCATCACTCATTTTCCTGCCATGCTTCTAAACAATGCCGAAAGTAAATCCATATCTAGGTGTAAAAATAGAATTAAAACATATTAAACATATCCCATGCTATTATCCCCATGTTACAGGCTGGAAGGCGGCCCAGTAACATTTCCCTAAATATATGCAGGCGCTTTTCGTGATGAGCAGGAGCCGCGAAAGCCCCGGGCGCCTGGCTCCAGCCAAGCGCCCCCACTCAGCCTGCTCGGCTGCCGGCGAGCGCTTCGGCCCCGGGGCTCCGGCAGAGCGGCTCCTCGGCGGCCGGGCGGCCGGGCGGGCCGGCGCCCCAGGCCCTGCCCGATCTCCCGCCGAGCGGCTCCTCGCCTTGGAGCCAGGCGGGGGGGCAGATCGGCCCCGGCAGCTTTTCGGGTGCGGGGCTGCCCTTGGCACAGTCGGCCGCCCTGCCTCATGCCGCCTCGGCCGCAGAGCCTCGCAAAGGACGGGCGGGCGGGCGGGCGGGCGGGCGGATCGGTACTGCATCGCTCCCCGGATCTCGCACTTTCCAAGTTAAAAAAAGCATGGATGTGCCTTTTTGTCTGTGGTGGGGGGGGAGCAGAGGTGCCCAGAATTGTGTTTCGTATTTCAGTGCGATTCTTCCTTTTTTATACAGACGAAGGAAGACGTGAACAGGGTGGCCTGATGGGGAAGCGCAAGCAAAGCCAACAAGGCCCGCGAAGGAAAGCCCCCTGCCTGCCCCCGGCCAGGGGTGGAAGCATCGAGCGCGTCCGCGGCTCTGGCCCGCAGCTTCGACCCAGCTGGCTTCGCCGCGGGAAGGAGCGTCCTCCCGCCTCGCCTTTCCACCAACAATTCCGTTTAAACGCCCAGACCTCGCCGAGGTATTTGCCATGCTTTAATTACCAAAGGGAGAGAGCACAAAACTCTGGTATTACCCAAATCCCTTGTTTTATAATTACCACCGTTTGTGTACTTTGTATTTCTGTCCTGTGTGACAGAACTCCGCTTCTAGCCTCTTGAGCTAAGAACTTCAGCCTTAAATTAAATGTAAATAGACTGATATCTTGCTTTTTCTCCCTCCCCCGTTTCTGCCTTTCTGCCGTTTTCCATTTCAATTTTTACTGCAAAGCCGGCTTAGAGGATGGAAAGGGGAACAATGTAGAACACCTCCTTTGAAAAGATGAAATCCTTTCATGCAAAAAATAATAAAAAATGGTAAGAGTGTTTACTTGGCAAACTTAATACTTTTTGGATCCTTGTGCAGGAGTGAATCATGCCAGGCCTCTGAATATTTTTACAGAGGACTTAGCCCCGGGCAGAGTGTGGGGAGGGGAAGCTGCTCTCTCTCGGCTCCAGACACGCTGGGCTAAGCTTGCTGGCCAGCTTCACAGGGCTGTTGAAAGGGCTGCCGCGTGTGGCGTGTGCTGGATTCTTGTCAGCGCAGGCGCTTGGAACAGCGTGTCTGCCTCCCGTTGTCCTCCTGGTGTTACTGTGCTGTGCCAAAGTGGCCTTCAGATTCCCGAGTTCCTGACCACAGGAGCACAGGAGCCTGGATCCTGTGATGTATGTCCCCCAGTGCCACGAGAAAACAGAATTAATCCTCCACATTATGAAGTTGGAGAAAGTGCTTACTTTTTCTTAACCTCTGAAATAATAAACTCTGTAATCAGCTGCAGCCTAATAAATCATCTACCTTGTTGTGCGAAAAGAAATAATGACCTAATTAAGTAGGCTTTGTCCTCCCCAAATGGGCACTCAATAGCTTATCTCAATTCTGGGGGTTTTTTGTAGAAGCAGAAAGAGGAATCAATGTATGCTGGGAAGCCACAGAGTTTGCCTGCGTGCCTGGGAACGGGGAGGGGCAAGCAGAAAAGAGGCTGTGGGGGAGATGGGGCAAGAGAGCCCCCTTGATGCCCAGCTCCCTGCGGACCAGCCCGGAGTGCAAGGGGCCAAAAGGGCCCCTCAGAAGCCGCGGGAAATGAAAGGAAGCCCTGCTGCCTTGCAGGCGACCCCCCGCCAAGGGCCACACGCTGCGGAAGGCTGGCCCTGAACCATCTGCATGCAGCGGCTCCTGGCTCACGAACTGATCCGTGCCAGGACTCTGTCTGACCCAAACTGGCCCTGAGCCAAGTCAAATTTCCCCATAAGGGTTAATGTAAATTAGGTTAATCGTTCTGCGACTATTTTTTTTTATCACAAAAATTTGAAGCAAAGTGACAACAGTAAAGATCGCGGACATCTCCCCCCTTCCAACATGACTGCAGTTGCGGCCATAGACAGGTGCGATTGCACTCGTGGGGGGGGGGAATGGGTGTGATCGCGATCCTCACCCGATGGGGAGTTTGTGACCTGCAGCAATTTTTTTCAGAAATTTCTGTTCACGACCCGATTTGGTTGTGAACTGAGGCGTTTGTGAGCCGAGGTCCCACTGTAATGGCTTACAAGGGTTTGTGATTGCTATCTGTTATGATTGAGAACCAAGTGCATGCAGGAAGTCCAGGTGAGCGGGACGGCTCAGGGTGCGTTGTTGCCTGCCACCCCACTCTGGGTCGCGTGGGATGATCTGGCAGCGCCGGGCTGCCTCCCCACTCCAACCAGGGACACACGCCATTCCAGGTCGCCGCTGCATCTCGCTCCTTTGTCTCCCCTGACCCTGGAGAGCAGCTTTTATGATATTATTTTTTATTATTATTATTATTATTATTATTATTATTATTATTATTATAACATTTCTATGCCGCCCCTTGCCGAAGCCTCGGGGAGGCTTACAACACAATAAAATACATTGAAATACAATAGAACATAATAAATTACCATTAAATACAAAAATACAAAAAATACACTGAGTTACAAACATAATAATATAAAATTAAAATTATCAGTATAAATAAGTAAATAAATAATATAGGAGGAGAAAAGAGAAGGAAGAAGAAGTTGCCCTGGCCAGATCATACGTTTTAACAATTAAAATGATGTTTAAATAAAAAGGTCTTCACCTGGCGCTGAAAAACCAGTAACGACGGTGCCAGGCGGACCTCTTTGGGGAGTGAATTCCATAGGTTGGGCGCCACCGCAGAGAAAGCCCTCCTCCGAGTACTTACTCTCCTAATTTCTTTCATGGAGGGTTCCCGGAGAAGGGACTCTCCCACAGATCTCAAAGGGCAGTCGGGCATATACGGACGTAAGCGCTCGTTCAGGTAGCCAGGACCCAAGCTGTTTAGGGCTTTATAGGTCATAATCAACACCTTGAATTGGGCCCAGGCTTCAATGGGAAGCCAGTGAAGCTGACGGAGGACTGGAGTCATGTGAGCATAACGCCCCGTCCTCGTCAGCAACCTGGCAGCTCTACGTTGGTCACCACAACAGCCCTGGAAGAGCCTAAGCAGCACGTTGGGGGGGCTGACTCCAGTTTCCAGCACCTCCACTAAGATTAGAATCACTCTGCATCCAGGAAGCAGTGCGAACCCTCCTGCCCCATTAGGATTTGGACGGCCACGGCTGTGCAGCTGCACCGTGGCCCTTGGGCGAGTGTGTGGCTTGTAAGCACGATGGCCGAGGGTGCCAGCTGCCAAGGTGCCACCAGTGGCCACACTGGACCTGTCCAAAGGAGGCCCAGCATGGCCTCCACCCTGTGCCAGAAGCAGTTTGGGGGCCACGACTGCCTTCTGTGGCTCGTGATTTGTGATGGGTGCTGCATCGTCCAAAGCAAGGCATTTTTACAGAGTCGCTGGGCTGGACCCTGACTCCCTGCCTGGGAGAAAAAGCAGTCGTTTCTTCTTTTGTCTGATTTCCCCGCCCTGGCACTGTCGCACATGCCCGTTGTGTTTGCTGGGTGTCTCCCCATAACTTTGGAGTCCTGCAGGGGAGAAGGTGAACCCTCCACTACCAGAGGAATGGGAAAAACGACTCCACAGCACTGGAACGGGGAATTCAAAAGATCACTGCTCTGCCACCTGGCACCTCTGTACCTAAAGGGCGAGACTTTAATTTTTCAGTTGAGAAATTGAAAGCAAAACACCCACTCACACAAACATAAATTCCTCCACCCAGCAAGCACTCCATTCTAATGAAGTCCAGGCAAATCATCTCCTTACCTGAACCTGGTTTTAGAAAAGCTGTTTTCTCCAATCCTTTAAATTTTCCACAGATTCCACATGTCTAAGCAGTCCTGGAAAGGGAAGGGATATATTTTTCAGTATGTTTCTATGTGGCAATAACTGGGGAGTGTCTTTGGGAAACTGTAAGGATTGCTGCTAGAGGGTAAGAGACTGTTGTTTGGAAAAATAATATTTTTAATTAAATTGTGGACATTTTTAACTGATAAGAAATGTCTTTGGCTGCTGGTTAATGCCATTTAGCTGCATTAATTGGGATGTTTATACTTGAAGCTTTACAGAAAGAAGAAAGCACTAGGGCTGCAGATCACAGCGACTCAAACGCTGGCGTTTGCCCAGCTCAGTTGTCCACATTATGAAATAGAAACCATCTTATCAGCTGGCATAAAACAGCTTGTTTGGGGAAGATTGCAAAAAAACACATTTAATTAACTGAGCTTTGGGAACAGCCGAATCTTATTGTTGGGAAACAGGCTATTGTGGAGAAAATAAAGGCATTTTCATTTAAGGGAAACAAAAGGAGAGGTTTATCAGAACATTACTTAATTGTCAGGCAAACTAAAGAGCCCTGCTTCTTCCATAATTTATGGACTCCAATTTATCAGTGCCCCAAGAAGCAGGTGCATCAGTTTAAGTGGAAGGTGGCAAAAGCACTGGAAAAGGCCTGGGAGCCACGAGGGGTCCAGCTGGAACAGCTCGCTGCCATTTCCCCTCCGCTGTTCATGTGTGCTGCCTGGAGCACCGTCAGGCCCTCTTGGCCTCCTGGATGCAGACCACTTCGCAGCCGCCAGTCTGTTTCGGAGCACCGATTGTGACCGTGGGGCCCCATGGGACTGGAGACAGGGCTACCTGAAAGATCACATTCTCCTCTGTGGCCCTGCTGTGGAAGCCCATTTGACCCTCTGAATGTGCCACGGGTGCCGCAGCATGCCTGCTTTAATCCGTGCACAATTATTTCATTTGTATTTGTCTCACAAGGTGGGGCCTGGGGTCCAAAATAGGCCCCTGGACTTCTCACACTTGAAATAGGAGGAGGCTGTTGGAGGGCAACCTCACGTCTCATTTGAGCGGCTTCCCCCCTTTTGTCTCCCTGGCCCCTGGAACAGAGCGGGCTTGCCGAAACGGAGCAGAGCCGAAACAAGCAGCACTCCGCGCCTGCCGCCCGGGCCGCCCCTCGCAGGCATTCCACACAGACGCAGGAGCAAGCGAGCTTGGCCTCTCCATCCTCAGGCCAGGGCAAGGGCGGCTGCCCTCTGCTGCACCCCGGCACTGCCCGGGGGAACCGCCCCTCCAGCCTGAATCCAGCCAGGCCTTCATATTACACGGGGGGGGGGGGGTAGTCCACCCTCCATTTGGCTTTTTCCTCTGGACAGACCTCTGGGCGGGCGGGTCAGCACATTCCAAGGACACAGCAGTATTCACAGCCCCAGGGGAACCCTTTCTTCCCTGGGATGCTCCCCCTGGACTGTGAGGTTACTGTCCCCACTTATGAACAGGAAGGAAGGGAGCAGGGAAGGAGAGAGAGAGAAAGAGAAATAAATGTACTGGTCTCCCTATTTTTCCTAAC
Source organism: Varanus komodoensis (assembly GCF_004798865.1). Lineage (NCBI taxonomy): Eukaryota > Metazoa > Chordata > Lepidosauria > Squamata > Varanidae > Varanus > Varanus komodoensis. Next base: position 932,351 of record NW_025335283.1, read on the forward strand.
GGAGAAAGTAACCTACTATCTGTGATGCATTCTGAATACTTGAAATGCTCTCTATAAATGCTCTAATTATTACTAATTTACAGATGCTCATTTCAAGTTGCAGGCTCTAAATATATCACTGGAAGGTGTCATTTGTGTTTCTAAGGCAAGCTAGCAGCTGAGGTTGCCTGCCTGATCCCTCTAACAAAAGTCTTTTCATGTTTCCAATGAATTCATTTTGTTTGGATCTCAAGTGTGATTTGATCAGCAAATTGTCCTTGACATTTGACATGCCCGTCACCATCAAACGACGTTATTCCTGCCACTGGGAAATTAATTTCCCAGCCTATCTTCTGAGCAGGCTGTGATTTCACTCTATAATCGGCCTCTTTAAAGCTGCCCACTCCATTCTCTTGCAAAAAAAAAAAAAAAAAGTATTTCAGGTGGTTTATTAACCGACAGAGAAAGGCTGCCAAGCTTTCATAGTCTTGTCATCTTAAGAAAATACAGTCTGGAGTCTGTGGAAGACCAGCATGAGCTGTTGTGAGCAATAACCATTTGCAGAGAATTCAAGCTGGGAGAAGCATTGAGAAATGTTCAAGGGCAGTTTTCCCCTCATGCGATGATTGTCAAGGAAGAAGGAGACCCGGGATATGAATGGGAGCTAAAATCTGTCATCAGGGGTGGCCATTATGATGAGCCACCCAGGCTGCCGGAAGAGAGAATTGGATTTCGGAAGCCACTGGGGCAAGAGAGCAAGCACGCCGAACCCACCCCAGGAAGACACCGCTGCGCAAGCCGACGCTCGGGGAAAGGTGGACGTGGGCGGGCCGGCGGAGCAGGCCGGGTGGCTTCGGGCGCTTGCTCACGGGGGCTCGCTGCAGGGACTGAGCTCCTCTTAGCGACCCAAACGGTTCTGGCGGCGCCGCGTCTGGCGGAGGTGGTTGCGTGCTGCTCTGGGCCAGCCGACAGCAGCCTGGGGCACGCCTGCGCAGCGTGGCTGGGGCTGAGGCAGCGGAAGGCGAAGGCAGGGCAAGCCCTGTCCCCTGCACCTCGCAGCCCGTGCCAGAGTCCTCGCCCGTGGGGCTCCGTGCAACCCCAAAACGAGCGCCCGGGGCTTATCAGTCCTCTATTCTGAACTGATGCTGCGAGCCCTTCGTGCAGCACGTCACCAGCACCGGGCAGTGTCCCTACCCCGAAAAAAATAAACACGCTAACGCGACGCCTCCGAAGAGCAGTCAGACTGCAACGATCCCGCACACAATCCCTGCAGCAGTTTCCCTACCCTTCGGCAGCGTCCATCCGCCTGGGAGGGGCGGCGCTCCCCGCCGCGCTCCCGCACGCCTCTCGAAGTAGCGGCCGGCCGCTTTCCTTCCCCAGGAGGCCCGGAAGCCACACGGCCGGTCGTGACCGTGCCAGGGCTCCCCGTCCCTTTCGCGCACCGCTTGCTCCCCGAGCCGATGGCTGGCGCCACCCCGTTTAGGCCTGACTTGGGACCCACCCGGCGCCTCTCCTTGGAAGCCCCCCACCCCTGCCCCCGCGGCCCGAGCTGGCCCGCAACCCACTGGGAGCCTGGAGCGATGCCGCTGCTTGGCGGAGCTCTGGGGAGGAAGAGGCGCATCGCACTGAAGGGAGTCCAGCCGTTGCGGGACGCGGCCACGGGGAGTTAATCGTCACCTGCGGGGGCGGAGGCGCCGGGGCAGCTCCATTTATCCACTCCGGTAATTGAAATCAATCCCGGCGCCTTATCTTTCGGAAGCCTATAGAGACAGGCGCCAGGCTGCAGTCCGTGGCATTTTAAACCGAGAAACCTCTTCGGAAGCGCGAGAAGCGGGACGCGCGCCCCCGAGGCCTCTGCGCCGTCCCTCGGCCCCTCTGCGCGCCGCGCCGCCGGCCTCGAGGGCCCCGGGCTCCCCAGGCCTCTGATCGTTCGGGCGTCCGACGGGGGCAGAGCAGGGCGGCGGCGGCGAGGCGGCGGCTCCCGGGCGGGCGGGCG
>NW_025335283.1:934425-954703 GCF_004798865.1 Varanus komodoensis
GGTGCGAAAGCGCGGCCGAGCCGCCACGTGCTCCCGCCGCCCGCGAGCGGAGCAGGCCGAGCGGGCCAGGCCGAGCTCGGGGGCAGCCTCGCCGGCCCGGGAGGGCTCCAGGCCTGCCCCAGGGGCGCCACGCCGAGGCAGCGTCCCGCGCCGCGCCGGCTTCCCTCCCGCGCAACCGCCCTTCGGGGCGCCCTCGGTCGCCTCGGGGCCGCCCCGCGCCACGCGGCCGGCGTCTGGAGAGGAAGACGGGCTCCTTCCCGCTCCGCGGCTTCTCCTCCGTCCACGGGCGGCCTGGGCCGGGCTGCTTCCCTGATGGCCGAGTTGCTCAGAGGGAGGCCGCAGGGGCGTCGTCTTCTGGACCGGACCGGACCGCGCGAGGAAGCCCTGCCCGGGGCCTGTCCCGGCCCCGCCGCGCGCCGCAGAGCAGGACACCGCCCGAGGCCTCGGAGGGTGTGCGCGCCTCGCCCGGGCGCCCTCCCCGTGGGCGGCCTCCTGGCTCGGGCCTGGCTGCCTGAGCAGCGAGCGCACGGAAACCCGGCAGGCGACCAGCCCTGCGCAGCGCCGCCCGCCCGTCCCCAAAAGCTCGGCCGTGCCTGAAAAGGGCAGAACGAAAAGCAAGGAGCAGCCCGGTGCATGAAGGCCTTTCAATAGAAGCGTCTTTCCTGGTAAAACCTTGGCTTGGGGCCAGGATACCTGAGGGAGCACCTCGTGCCTTGCATGCCCTCACGCCCCTTAAGAGGCTCTGCTCCGGGAGCCCTCTTTAAAGGAGACAAAAAGAACAACTACCCGGAGCAGGGCCTTCTCTGCGGTGGCACCCAGGTTATGGAATGCGCTCCCTGGAGAGGTGCGCCTGGCGCCGAGTCTATATTCTTTTCGGCACCAGGTTAAAACCATTTTATTTAATGGCTATTTTAAAAATCAATTTTATCATTAACAAACGCTTTTTTGTTTTGATTTTTATATAATTTTACCGTTACTGTTTTATTGTTTTAATGCTACATTGTAAGCTGTCCCGAGATGCTGAGGCATGAGGGGACAGCATATAAAAGTTTTAAATAAATAAATTGCAGGCCGTACGGGGGTGGCAGTGGAGGGCATGTGAGGTCAAGTGCTCACTTTTATTTATTTAAAACTTATATGCTATCCCTTATGCTTGGCATCTCAGGACAGTTTACAATCATTGAAATCAAATACACTAAAACAATCTCTAACAATAGCAAATAGCAAATAGCAAATAAATTAAGTAAAAAGCGACTGTACATTAAGATACTAACTTTTAAAATACTGGTTAAATGAAAAGGTTTTGACCTGGCGCCAAAAAGAGTAGAAACGTTCTGGCTTGCTTGTGGCACCTGAATTGTGTTCTGTATGGAAGGCTCATCAGGGCTCCAGAGAGCACTGGCAAAGAGCTTGTGGAACCCACTTGGATCCTGCTGATCTTTCGGATTTCTGATAAGTAGGGAAGTATAAGCAAAAGCCAGACACAAGAATGTTCACCCATAATTGTTTGGTGTGAGAGTCCAACAAAGGGCATGGATTTTTAATTTGAAGCCAATCAGGCTTGAAACCCCAGCTGTTCTCATTGTAATTACATAGATCAGGTAATCAATAAAGTTATAATGCACAGGCTTTATAAATGCAAAGTGAAAAAGCAAGATACCGATGAACAGGGAAATGTTTTTGCCCCACAAGTAGGACAGAGGCTGCAGCGAGGCTGTGAGGAATTTGGTCACCCAGAGGTGAAATTCAGGGTGCCAACAGAAAAGGGCGCTTGTTGATCTGAGACAAGGTCCGCAGGAGGGTTTGCAGCACCTGTGCTGTGTGGCCAATGGTGGGGACTAAAAATCTAGCAGACAAACAATTCCACAAAACGGGCAAGGAGCAAGTGGGGTTTGCATCAGGAGAGCTAACGCTTTTTGGTATACCCTGAAGGCAGCAGGACCCCCGCCTCACACACACACAGTCGGAGGCCATTCTTTATCGTATAAACCTGATCTCTGAGGCCAAGCAGAGAGGTCTCCTGGGGCTCATCTGCCTTTGGGCAGTGGTGCATCTCCACTGGGACGGAGCCCCAGAATTTGGGGCGGGCTGGCCCAGCTGCTCTTCATAGCCTGATGGCCCATCCCTGCTGCACCTTCAAGATCATAATAGGCACCTAGGAAAGGATGGTTCATGTGATGCTGCTCAGCATCCGGTGGATTAGAGATATCCTCTTGAAGGGCACATAGCCAGAGAGTCCTAAGGCGCCAAGATACAACAGAGTGGTGTCTCATCCAGTAATGGGAGACAAGATCAGTCAACTTGGGAGGGAGGGAGAGCTCCAGAAGGATGTAGAGAGCAGGGTTCCTTGCAAGCCCAAAACTTCATCTGTACCAGTTCTTGCTCGATTTCTCAGCACACACTGCTGTGTTGATGTAATCCCAAACTGAAGTGAAATAATATGAACATGCCACCAGGACATTTGAAAATCCACCTGTGCTACTTGATCCACGGCTGGTTCAGAAAGTTGCCCTTGGATGCTGCAGCCACCGAGTGATAGTCATACATGTCTGGCACAGACCAGGCAAAAGAAAAGATTTAATTATTTTATTCTAATCTCGTGTGTTTTCACCAGGGGTGGGGAGCCTCACACCTTCGGTCCCCACAGGGTCCCAGGAAGTTCTCGCACTGCTCCCAAACGCTGATCAATTTGCCGGTTTCCTTCTTTTCCACAGTCCCTCCCCCTGCCAAGAGCCGATATGCATCTCTTGAGGTGCAGTCACATATGGGGATTTATTAATTTTGGCATTTTTGGCCCTGTCCTCTGCCTTCAGCCCCTGCACTGCCACTGGAATGCACTCCCTGGGAGCTCCTCTGAAAGTGAATTTGGCCGACGAGATGAGCGTGCTCCTTGGTTTAGACCCTGCCTTTCAAACTAATTTTCTGAAGTAGAAGACATTAAACAGCATGAATTGTTACAACTGCAACAATGCAATATGGAAGAGCATTTAATGAGGTGACGGCATGCTATCTTGTGTGCCCCAAAGGACACAGTGCCAGCACGGGGGCCACCGGCATGCTGGGGTGGGCAGCACACAGCTCGGAGAAGGGCAGTCCCTAGAGAAGCGGCCACAGCGGAGCCTCGCGCCTGCAGGGAGACTGGCCGACTCCCTCGGCACAAGCTTTCCTGGACTCTACTTCAGCTTGACCCGATGCTTCTCAGCTTGGGAACTGTCATATGTCGGTTCTTTTAAAAAGAAAGGCTGCTACCTGGAAGAGGGGCGCTAACATTACCATGGCCGCCCTTTATCCCAGCCGCTGTGCCCCAGGGCCGCCCTTTCCTGCTGTTTGTGCCCGTTTGGCTGAGCAAGGATCTGCATTCCCAGCCTTCACTATGAAGGTCTCTTCCCTGATGGCGCAGGAGGAAATGGTGGCGCGCCTCTTCTCCCATTTTCCTTAGAAAGAAAGAAAGTTCACAATTCACAGTTTCCTCTAAACTTCTCCTGCAAGACAATATAATTAAATGAGGCACATTAATAGCATGAGATAAGCTTCACTGGCCACATTTATGACAATATAAAGAAGAGAGATGTGTGGGGGTTGAGAAGCAAAGAACAGAACCCGCTTAGACGTGATAAATCAATGCATTTTGATGCATAAAATTTGGAAATACAACTCTATGAATTCTAATAGGGCGTGACGAATTCTCATCAACAGAAGTAAATATTAAAATCGCAATGACAAATAGGTGCCTTGCATCCTGCGGGAGTGATGCACCAACCTCTCCTCACTCTTCATTCCTTTTTAATACAGATAATTTGCTTAAGTGCTCATCATGGCTCAGAACTGACAATGGCCCTTTTAATATTCTGCTGGCATGAATGTGGGCTTTGGGTGATGGCCGCGATGCTCGTGTGCGGGAGGCCGACCCCAAGGAGGAAACAGACCAGCCAAGGCCGGCCGGAGGGACGGGCAGGTCCATGCCTCATTGGCCCGGCCTTGGGCAAGGCGGGCCTTTTGGCCTGCAGGGGGTGGGGGCGCTGGTTGATGCAGGGAAGAGCTTCAAGGGGAGCCCACCAGACCGCGGCTGCCTTCAGGATTTTGCGCGCTCCTTTGCAAGTCTGAGGCTAAGCCTTTGGTTCCAGTTGGGATTGCTAGCTCTTAACAGCTGGCTGATGCTGCTCATGCTGTCAAATAGTTCACTGGCCCCACTTTGTGGGGAAAGAGCAGGTGGAAGTTAAGAGCCAGCGGGGCAGGGAAGCCATCGCATGCCAAAGACAGGGGAGCAGAACCCGAAGAAGGTGGGGGGGCTCGAATGTCTCTCTTCCCTCCTGTGTTGCCTTTTCACGACGCCTGGTGCCCGAGATGGTCAGGGAAGAGCCTCAGTGCACACCTGCCCCCCGACAGGCTTCCCCTGGAGCAGCCTTCATGCTCGCCAAGGGGGGATGCAGAGGGGTCAGGTCGCATTTCTCCAGGTGGCGGGGGTGAGGGGCAGGTATCCCCCCCCAGGAAGGTCAGCAGCAGGGCAGGCAGCACTGGAAGAGTCCTGGATTGCCTTCTGAGAGGCAGGTTGAAAGAACTGTGTGTGTGTGTGTGAGAGAGAGAGAGAGGCAGGCAGGCGGGTGGGCAGGCAGGCAGGCAGGCAGAGAGAGTGGGATGGGGTGGGGAGAAGGAGGCTGTTGGCACAAACGGGAAAATTTCTTAAGGTACTGAACATTTTTTGTTGGAGTTGGTTGCTCGACTGACTGACCATCTTTTAGGTTTGTCTTTCAAGACAGCTGACTGTGTTGTCAGAACACAAAATTTAAATTGTGAAGTCATCAGATATAGTGCAACACATCTAAAATGCAAATAACAGCAACAAGTAAAAACAAAGCATAATAAAGAGACCTAGAATTCAACTAATGCTGGTAAGAATACAAGTAGCTGTAGGGTTTTCTTTAAAATCAGTCAGGAGGAGACTGAATGTCTCTCTTTGAGAAGGCAATTTCAAAGTGGTGGGGCCAGTGCAGAAAAGCCCTCCCTCTGATACACACCAGCCTCAGCACTCCTGCTGGAGGACCGAAAAACGGCCTCAAAAGCCAAGCAGTGCACTTGGGAAAATCAACAGGCGGGCGGCCCGCCATGTCCGCTGGCCCAGAGTTAAGGCAAGGCCTGCCCCTTGAATGGCTGTGCATTCACAGCCAGTGTGCTGTGACTGGAGAGCTTAAGCTTGCCTTGCTTTGGCGGCTGCATCTGCACCAGTTGCAGCCTCCAGGCCTGAAGGGCAGGCAGTCCATGCAGAGCCCTGTGCAGCAGTCCAGCCTGGAGGTCCCCGAGGCATCTGCTGAAAAGCATGGCTCGCTATCTCTGGATAGGAAGCCTGCAGCTAGTGCGTCTGCTGGAAAAGGTGGAAGTCTCCCTGAGCTCTGCCAGCCTGGGAAGGCGTCCTCTGGAAGTGCTGCCCCCTGGCTCTCCCAAGCACGTGCCTGGCCCTGGGCCGAGCGCAGCCCCGTCCGGCTCAGCAGAGATCTGCCTCATGGGGCGCGCATTCCAGCTTCTGTGCCCGGACTTCCCACCATCCCTCTGGGATGGAGGTGGCACGTCAGCCCACACCTCTGGGTGCCTTCCCTCCGAGGACGGCCTGGCAGGCGTGGAAGAGGTGAGGCACAGGCTGGAGCCCGGAGGCCCCCCTGCAGCCCTGGCCGGGCCCCTGGAGGCCAGCACTGGTGCCCAGGAAGACGGTCCTTCCAGGGCAGCCCTCATTTTAAACCACTCCCACAAAACGCGCTTCTGCCTCATATTGCATTCTGGCGATAACTTCGCCTTGTTCAGTTTGCCTTCAGGACTGCCTTGCAAGGTGGGCTCCTTGTTGTCGGCGAGGCGGGGCGGGGAGCACATGAGCCAGCAGCCAGGGCCGGCTCAGCATCAGGCCCCGCCAGAAGGCCTGCGGGACACTCGGGCGCTTCCAGGCCCCGCTCGTTGCTTGGGCAGCCTGGCTTTTCCTGCCGTAGCCATTCCCTCAAGGGCTCCGGCTCGTGGACAGGCAGGGCCAAGAACTGCCTGTGCTTGCATTTTGTGGCACTGTATTAAGCGCCTTGTCAGGCGCCCTGAAAGCAATAATGACGATGAATGAGACGCCACTGAGCCTTCTTCTGAGAGAGCTGCACGGAGAGGGGCGTGTGTCTTGGCTGGCCGGCATGGAACCCCGGCCGGGCCCTCTCCGGAAGGGTGCCGTGAGAGTCACGTGCTGGGGCGAGCCGGGGAAGCCGTGGGCCCCCCTCCGCAGCAGCCACACACCCATTCTTGCGCTGCTCTGCCCTGGAGGACACCTGGGGTGAGCTGAGGACACAACAGGGTGCCTGTCACAGACCCAGGGCTCTGTCTGTGCCCCGGCCCCCCCAGCCCCTGCACCCCCTGGCTGGAGAGGGCAGGTATCCATCATCCCATTGCTACGGGCTCATTAGCGTGCTGTCACGCTTCTCTCGGTCCGGACGCAAGGGCTATAATTGGGCCCTTTTAACAAGATACACAAGGCATTTCCAATGCAACTGCCTCCCTCAACCACGTTAACCTTTTCAACATAGAGCAAAGGAAATTAATTACTCGTATCAGAATGTGCAACCTTTTCATGGCAAATGGGATTAGTGGCTGCCATTCCCTCCCCCGCCCTCCTCCTCCGGCTTTTCTTCGAAAAGCTTCATGCCAGCCCTGGGTCCAAAGACAAGTTGAGTGTCTGCGCATAGATTTAAGTAACTGCAACTAATCTAATTGTTTCCAAGGCAGGCTCCGCGCAGGCAGCCGTCCTCCTTGGCTTCTTCACCATATTTGCAGTTTGCATTTTGGCATTCCGTGAGCTGCACTTGGACCTTGATTATGTAAGCAATTTATGCTATTAGCACAGCATAGTATATTGTTTAACTTCCACCCCACCTTTCTAGTAAAGAATAGCACTTGAACAGCTAACAAGAAAAATCTGATTAAAACAAAAACTTCAGTTGAAACATAGCATAAAAACAAGGCTTTGTGTGAAAAATGTGGACCCAGAAGCAGCTGGCTCCCAATCCTTGTGATGTACCCAAAGACAAAATTGAATAATCAGAAGAGGGGGTGCAAAATGGGGATGGTGGTGCACGGTGAGGGAAGAGCGCGTCGCTTGGTGCCTGCAGCTGTCGGGGGCCAGAGCTGGTCATGGCCGTCTGCACAGGGGCCAGCCTTCCCCGCGGGAACTGTTTCTCACCTCATCAGGCACTGCTGTTGTCCCCGGAAGTTTTGCAGATGTTTCATCTGCAGAAGAATCTTCTTTGTATGTTGCCTTCATCGAGATCTCTGTGGAGATCCCACCTTTCCATTTCTACCCTTGTATCCATGTCCGATGCCCCACCCCTGGCTGCAATTTCTTGGGCAGGGAGGGCTGGTGCCGCAGGCAGGCCCCCAGCCCCAAGCACTGGGCACAGGAGACAAAACTTGCTGGCCATCTTGGCCACCACAATGGCTGTGAGCTGCAGCCGGGGGCCTTGAAGAGGTGATGCCGCTGCAGCTGGTGCCTCACCAGGCTGGGGTGGGGCTGGAGGCACAGCTGCCCAAGGGGGCACAGGAACAGGCGGGCTGCAGCATCTGCGGGTGGAGCAGGGAGGGTGGGGTGCTGCAGAAGCCCTCCCCTCCATGTCTGAGGAGAAACACTGCTCCATTCTGGACCTTCTCTCCCTTGGTGCACACGTCACAGGCCCTTTGCAGTCATCCAGCCAGTTGGACGGGATTGGGATAAAAAATGGGATTCCAAGGACGGAGCCGAAGACTGAACCCAGGATCATGACCACCGCCCCAGGCAGTCTGCACTTCCCACCTTCTTGTCCATTTTTATTGTTTGGATGTGGGTTGTTCTTCTCTGACAGCCTCTGTGCCGAGTCCCAGCTCTCAACTGATTCTGCCTCTTCCAAGGCAAACCTCTGTTCCCTCTGAAAGGATCCAGCAAAGAAGGGAGGGGAATGCAAAGCTGCAGGGACACTTCTGGGCCCTGGGATCGCCTGGCCTGACTGAGCACTGGCGGTGGCCCTGTTCTGCTCCCTGGCCCTGAGTGCGGGTGTGTGAGCAGAGCAGCAAGCCCGTCACTCGCCTTCCCCTCTGGCCGCTGCCCTGGAAGGGAGAAGAGCAAAGCGCGGGCCCTCACAGCCGCGAGCATCTCCCCCCCGCACCGCCTCTGCCTGACCCGTTTTGCGAGCACCAGTCATGCTGGAATGCCCCACGGGGGCTCCACCATTCGCTTTGCTGCACACCGAGCGAAGGACGGCGTGGGCAGCCAGACTGTCCCGGGCAGGGGCTCTGGCAGGGGCAGAGGCTGTGCAACTTTGGCGGCCTCCCAGTACGTGTGGAGGAAAATCAGAGCTCCAATCAGACCAGGGATCTCCTCGTTCTCTCATGACAGCCAACCCGCTGCTGGCCGTGGATGCCGCTTCCCAATTTCAGGCTGCAACAACGCAGATTCAGGCTGGGCATCAGGAAAAGCTTCCTCAGTGTCAGAGCAAGACGGCAGTGGGACCAGCTGCCTGGGGAGGTGGGGGGCTCTCCCACACTGGGGACATTCAGGGAGAAACTGGGCAGCCCTCTGAGTGGGGTGGTGTGGCTTGGTGTCCTGCCACAGCAGGGGGCTGGACCCGATGGCCTTCCTGGCCCCTTCCAGCTCCACTCTTCTAGGATTCTAACAACTTCAATGCATCACTAATATAATAATATATTTTCCAATTAATCTATTCCTGGCTACCTCTCAGAACTGCAGTCATTTCTAGGCAGGCACAACCTGTTCTCTGGATTCGGCAAGAGGCAAATACAAGTGTCCAAATGGGATAGGAGCACATGGGTGGCGTTTTTGCAACCCTGTCATGCGCCCAGCGCGGAAGGGCAATCAATGGGATGTGCAAAATGTCCTCCCAGCATACTTGCCACTTGGCACCAACTCACGTCCCACAGGCTGGTGGGAAGGAAAGCGCAACCTTCGCCATTTATTTCCTTCCTGCCTGCAGGGAAACCAGCATTCCTAGCTGCCTCTGAAGTCCTTCTGTCAAGCTGCTGAGCCACGTAGAGGGCGAGGATGATGTATCCATGCCTGCGATGGGGGCTGTCCCATCAATCACCTGGGAGAGCTCGTTAATAAGAACGTTGCAGGGAAGCCCCAGAGTCCCCCAGGAAGATGTCTTAATGTGTTTTCTCTGGTTGAGAAAATTTGCTTACTGGAACACCTGAGAGGACAACTTTGATGACTGATTTTCCAGGTTTGGGCACAGAGGTCACAGCCACTGCCTCCTCCCGCAGGTTGAGGATGGCAGGAGAAGTCCTGCCACCCAGCAAAACCAGGTGCGTGGCTGCTCTAGAAATATGTGAATGTTGGAGGCTGAAGGTCACCTTGGGCAGGCTTCGGCATTGCTGCAATACCGAGGAATTACGCAGGAATCAAGTGCAGCAGAACTGAGCCAGTGCACCTGGAGATCCCCAGTGCAAGCTCGCCTCCACTGCAGAACATGCACACCAAGTGATGGTACCACAACACCCACCCAGAGAAATAAGCTTACCAGTGTTGCTTTGTGTCTCCGAGTAGGCACACGGTGCACTAAGCCCAGGATCTGGGTATGAGAATTGAGCACAAAAAACAGAACTCGCGCATCAGCTGATTTCCTCTTGATCACAGCGGTGCATTGCTTGTTTGCCTCCCCCAGGCAAGGCCTCAGCTGGCAAGGCCTCTGCAAGGTCTTTGCTGGGCAGCTGCTGGCCAGTTGCTCTGTTCCCCTGTACTCTCTGTGCATGGGCTGAACTTGAAGGGGAAGCAGGGCCAGTCCGTTGGCCCACTGCAGGCAGTCGGAGGAGGGAAGGGGCCTCCAGGCACTGAGAGCCAGGCAGGTGTGGGACCTGTGCCCACAGCCAAGAAAAAGGTGCGGCCCCCTGTGAGGAGGGGCCCTTCCTGCTTTCTGCAGAGGGCGCTGGGAGGAGTGCGGGCTGGTGGGGGTGCGGACACAAAGGGTGCTCATCAACGGCACTCTCTCAGGTTGGATGGAGGCAACAAGTGGGTGCCGCAGGTCCAGTCCTGGGCCCGGTGCGCCTCAACATCTTCATTAATGCTTTAGATGAGGAAGCACAAGGAAAGAGAATCCAATCTGTGGATGATACAAAACTGGGTGGAATAGCAAACACCCCAGAAGACAGAATGAAGATCCAGGGTGATCTTGATACATTTGAATACTGGGTTGAAAGCAACAGAATGAGGTTCAAGAAGGACAAGTGCCAAGTCCTCCGCCTAGAAAAAGAAACCAAAGGCATCGATACCAGATGGGGAATACGTGGCTCAACAGGACTGAAAAAGGAAAAGACCTTGGCGTTATTGTGGAAAACAGGCTAAACAGGCGCCAACAATGTGATGCAGTCATCAAAAGGGCAAATGCTCTTTTGGGATGCATTCACAGAAGTATCACTTCCAAGTCATGAGGAGGAGTAGTTCCTCTATACCCCTCACTAGTCAGACCTCACCTGGAATATTATGTCCAGTTCTGGACACCAAGATTTAAGGGAGATGCAGGTAAATTATAGAATTCTGTAGAATAGAATTACTATTCTCTGATTCTATGATCCAACTGTGCATGTGCAAGGAAGCCAAGAACAGGACCTGATCTCCTGTTTCTCCCTACAATTAATGCTGACGTGTGTGTGTGTGTGTGTGTGTGTGTGTGGGGAGAGAGAGGAGGCGCTGGGATATGGGGGAGAAGGAAGACTGCTCTGCTCTGCTCCTGTCCTCCTGCCACTGCTGAGCTGCTCCAGGCTTCTTCAGGGATGCCCAAATAATGGGATCTTTGGGAATTCTGATGTGTATCGACCTGTCTGTACCTCCCAAGACAAGCATCATGTTTTGCACTTTCCCCCTATTCTGAAGCCAGCTTGGCTCCATTTCCTCGAAATGAATTTTTTTACGTGAAAATTTTTATTTAGAAAAGCGTATTTTTGGGAGCATTCTTCATCTCAAATGTCCCCTTAAATGCATATTTAAATGCAAATTTTCTTGATTTAAAAGTACATGCTACAGATTAATATGGAAATGTGACAGAGCAGACAGAAGCAGGCATGTGTGAACGCTTGCAGAAGGGGAAGGCATGGCCGGGCAGGAGATCAGGGCCCCCTTTGCCTGCAGGAGGGCCTGGGAGGGAGATCTTGCTCGCGCTTCCCTCCTTGGCTGGCCCTCTTCCTGCCTTCCCACTCCCTCCCACCTGCCCATGGGGCCCTGGCAGGGACAGCAGCAGCCCGGCTCCTCCCCAGGCGCCCGCCTTGTGGAGGCAGCGCCAGGAACGCCCCACCGCCTGGCACGGCTCGGGCAGGCTGTTTCTCCCCCTTCGCTGCATGATCAGTTTATGATGGCTTTTCCTAGTAGCTGGGAGTAACTTCTGCCAAACAGAGCGACAGTAAATCTACTATATTTTACTACAGATTGTATTTTCCAAGTTTTCTTTAATTTCCATGAATTGCTCCTCAAGTTGCTGATGTCATCACAATCAAATAACTGGAGTCAGCTCAATGCTGGGACTTTAAGCACTGCGAATGAAGTAATATCATCTGCCTTCAGTTTTTCTTCTCTCCCCCGCACCCAACCCTGAAATAGATCATTGTCCCCATCACCCACCCTTTCTCGCCATTTTGCCCTTGCTTCCATGATGCAGATTTCAACCCTTAAACATCCAGTTAGAAAAGCAGGACAAGAAAGAGCAGGAGGGACCGGTTCCCCGCGCTTTTGTCAAGGGCATTGGACCAGCTGCAGCGAGGGCACGGGGGACGCGCTCTCCGCAGAGTCGCCTCTTCCTGTTGTCGCGCTGTGTTGTTTCCTGCAGAATCAACGCATGGGGAGCTGGCGCAGTTGAGCGCGCGCAGTGGGGTAGGGAGAGATCTGGAAGCAGCTGAGCGGGGAGTCCTCGGCTGCAGACGGAGCTGCTCTGGGGCTCATCGGCAGTTCGGCCCCGAACCACCTGTGGCCAGCGCCATGGGGAATGACGAACCGCTCCAGGCAAGGCTCCCGGACGTTCCGGGCTCTCGCTCCTGCGGCCAGAGGGGCTCCCATCCCCGCAGGAGAGGGGCTCCGAGCTCTGGTCCTTCCCTCAGTCCTTGAGCACCATGGGGCTTGCTTCCTGGAGCCACCGAGTGATGGGCTGAACACCCTCAGGGCGTTCGAAGGGGCCTCTGGTGGACAGGGAGGGGGAGAAGGGGGTGAAGCCAGGGCTGTGCTAGCTGGCGGCTCCTCCAATGCCCCCTCCCGCCCCCAGGCGCCTCTTCAGGGTCTTCCCTAGAGGAGACGGTGACCCATGGGAGCCGTGGGGCTCGTGCCTGCCTGTGGCCACGCAACAGCAGCACTGCGTGAAGTGGGGGCCGTCCCACCTGTGGCCCTGCCAGTGCAGCAGCTCCCGGCAGCTGCAAGGAGCTCCTGCAGCCCATGGCTAGCGGTGGGCCGGCCTGGATACAACACCGCCTCCAGGAGCAGCCCCTGCCAGCTGCTGGGCACCTCTTTGGCTAGCAGAAGAACCTGGCTGGCTGGAGGAGCCGGCAAAGGCTGGCGCTGCTTCGGGTCCAAGCAGACGTGAGCAGACAAGAGGCGCAGCGCGCACAGAGCAGGGCATGCGAGGAGCAGGATGCGCTCTCCGCGCTCCGCAAGTGGGCTTCCAGACAGCACCTGGCGCGCTCGGCCTTCCTTCTCTGTCCCCTCTAGCTATGCATCGTTTCCATTGGAAGCACCACTTTTCCCGTTAAGTTAGGAAGCGTTCACTCAGCAGGCCAGGGAAGAACACACGGAATACCTCAAACTGCAGGCTGCTCTGTCCTTCTGATAGTTGTGTTTGTGGCCAACAGCGTGTTGAGCAAGCTCTTGACCGGATGGGAACGCGGCATCAGATGCACCCTCCGAGGGCAGCAGAGCTGTGACAGGCTGCCCTTCCGAGGATGTTTTGGAGTGACTACAAGGGGGAAAAGGTGAAAAGGGAAAGGTGGTGGGCGCTCCCACACTGGAGACATCCAAAAAGAACCTGGGCAGCCCGCTGAGTGGGAGGGTGTGACTTGATGCCCTGGAGCAGCAGGGGGCTGGACCCAGTGGCCTTCGTGGCCCCTTCCCTCTCCACTGTTTTATGATTCTATGAAAGAAAAGGAAATATGGATGGAGGGGGAGGGATTTGTCCAAATTCATTTGTTGACAATTCCATGGGGTTTTTTAAAAAGTCCTTTTCCTTTT
This sequence comes from Varanus komodoensis, assembly GCF_004798865.1. Lineage (NCBI taxonomy): Eukaryota > Metazoa > Chordata > Lepidosauria > Squamata > Varanidae > Varanus > Varanus komodoensis. The sequence goes on from NW_025335283.1 coordinate 947,630, forward strand.
TTGTACACCGAAGGTCACCTTAAAAATCACATAAAATGCTTTTACAAAATAGAATTTCCCAAGGTGCTCTGAGGTCTCATTTTAAACTTGCCTTTGTCTTTCCTCTCCCCCTCCCCCCCCCCCCCCGCCTTGAATCTCCCTCCCCTCCCCCAGAGGGAGAGAGAAATATCCAGGGAGGAGCTGCGCAAGATTGCTCCTGCTGTGCCTATGGAAGCTGCCCCAATCCGTCTGCAAGAAGCTTCCCCAGAACTCCCTTGAGCACCGTTTGAGGCAGAAAGCAAAACGCAAACCTAGAGCAGAGCTCTTGGACCACCCTGCAGAGTTCACATTGTGTCAGAATTCCAAAAATAGCCACCTTCCAATCTCCATCATAATCTAAAAAAGGCCGATCTGGTGAATCCACTTCAGATACCAGATCCCCAAATTCTTCAAGCAGCCCTACTCACATAGAATGGGGGATGATCTGTGTATGTTGACGAAACAATAGCAAATTTGTCAATGTGAAAATGTTTAAGAACGCACTGAGTTGTTTGAATGCGCATGCTTCCTCTTTCAAATGGCAAAGTCCCCATCTTAAAAATGGCAAGATAGCACACACACTTGTGTCCGTGTTCAAGTGATTTTAACTTGCTTTCCTGGGTCCCCTGCTCGCAAGGCTACTTCCAAGCAGATAAAATCCATGAAACAATAATTACAGGTATCCAGACATCTTCTGCTTGGTGGGCTGGTGGAATCCCATGAGAGACGGCGTTGGCAGTAACTGGACTTCTGGCCTCCGTAAAGGCTCGGCTGCTGCCGGGATCCCTGGTGTCCGGAAAGCCTGACTGAGGGGGAAGATGGGCAACGGAAGCCTGCCATGTCCTTCGGCAGCACATCTCCTGGCTGCCCCTGGCCAGGGTGGGAGGCGGCAGACCCCGGGGAAGGAGCTGCTGCAGAGGCGGTGGGAGGCCCCGCTCAGCCCTGCAGCCTTTGCTGCACCCGGACGACTCCAGGAAGGCGCCCGCCGGGGAGGAGGCACTTTGCACGTGGCGGTGGGTGTGGCGGTGGCTTCCATGGGAGCCCGAAATCCGACGCTTGTGTGTAATGCGGGGCGCAGTCTGTTGGAAAGGCTTTTTGCAACGCCCCGATGCAGCAAGGGGCAGTGGGGGTGCTGTGCATCGACAGGCATTTCAGGGGGGCTGGCAAAGGTGCCCATGACAACTAGCACGGGGGGGTGGGTTTCCAGTGGCGAGTGGCCACACAGGCTCACCGCAGGCAGTGGGAGGGTGGCAGGGTCTCTGCCCCCCACAAGGCCTCCCGGGGCAGCTGGGAAGCAGACGCCTGCCTGGATCGGCCCCTAAGGGACGGCCAGCCCAGAGGAGGCACCTCAGGCAGGCAAGAGGTCAGAAGAATTCAGCTGGCTTCAATTCATTTCTTCCAGATGTCGCCAGTTCTTTATTCACTGCTTCAGATCACATAAACAAATGGAAAATTAAAACGATTGTTATCCTGATACTCTATCAGGGATTGCTCCCCCCTCCCAGTTTATAATGCATATTTATAATGCCTCTATAGGCAGCATGTCCAATTAGAACAGATGGTTGATAGGTTACATTGATTACCTACCCAGAGAATATGGGCAGGTAGCCACAAGAAGTGACAAATGTTTCCCACAGTAGTATTTTTCTACACAGATTTTTAACCCATCCTGCGCCAGCAGTGATCACAGGAAAGTAAGAGACGCCCCGCTGGATCAGGCCCAAGGATCCATCCAGTGCAGTGCTCTGCACACGCAGTCGCAAGCTGGCTGCCCGCAAGACCCTGCCTGCCCAGGCTCCCCAGCAACTGGGCTACCCAGGCATGCCCCCCCGCCAGCGGTGGCACACACAGGCAGCAGGGCTAGTGGCCATAGGGAGCCCCCCGCTCCCCTTTTCAAGCCGCCCCGTTTGATGCCAGCCACTTCTCATGGCAGCAAATTCCACAGTTCTGCAGGGCACCTGCTGGCCAGCATTAGGCAGGGGACGTCGGCCACGTCCTCAGGTCTTATCAGCGCCACCGGAGCCTCCGCGCGGTCAGGGGTTCAGAGGACCCCTCCCCAGAGCCCCCAGCTGCACCGCCGGGCAGCCAGCCACCCAGGTAATCACGGGACGCCTGAAGCCAAACGTGCCAATCAACGCAAGCGGGGGGCGGCTGTCACCACCGCCTGGTCAGCAGGGTCTCGGAGGGGCTCCGCCTGCTTTCTGGGCTGATCGCCACGTCTCTGCGATCAAGCTGTACCCTCGGGGATAAAACGCCGTTGTTCTGCCGCTCCCCCAGCGGGGCTTCGTCGGGCCGAGCGTGCCAGGCCGCAGTCCAGCAGTTCAGCAACCATTGTGTGTGAAAAAGCACTCCTGGTGGCTGTCCTAAACCTCCCACCGTTCAGCTTCGTGGGACGGGGCTGGGCTGGAGCGTTATGGGAGCCGGAGGGAACACCCTCCCTCTCCACTGCCTTCCCACTCTCCGGACAGGACGCCTGCCCCACTTGGTGGCCACTGCGTAGGGGGCTGGAGCTGGCACAAGAGCAGTCCCTTCCCTTGAGGCTTTCTGAGTTACAAACCTTCCAAATGGGGGGTCCCCGAGTTTGCCCTCGTCCTTCCCCAGCCACAGCCACTGGGGGCGTGGGGGGTCCACCCCAGGCCTGAGCCAGGTGGCACTCTTGGTCCTGGCAGCTCCTGCCCAATCCCCACCCAGGGGCCGGAGGGCAGCTTGCGAGGATTTCGAGAGCTGTTAGGCCAGCCCTGGGCCCAAACACTCCAATGGGACAACGGGTGAGCGTGGCTGTCCAGAAAAGGGGCGGCACACTGGGGGTATTAACACTCATCTGACTAAAGCTGTTGGAAAAAAGCAGTTGCAAATCTAACTTTTGTTGATGTGCAGTTTCTAAATGAGGTGAGATCTCTGGAGTCTGGGGGTGAATTCCGGGACTTACCCTCACATAATTGCAGAAGCAGGATGCAGGTGGCACAGGGGTTTAAACCTCTGTGCTGCTGGGCTGGTTGATCGAAAGGTCGCCAGTTTGAGTCTGCACAGTGGGGTGAGCTCCCGTTGCTCCGTCCCAGCTCCTGCCAACCCTGCAGTTCGAAAGCCTGCAAATGCAAGTAGATAAAAAGGTGCCACTTCGGTGGGCAGGTAACAGCGCTCCGTGCACTTCGGTGTTTTGTCCTGCCAGCCACACGACCACGGAGACCGTCTGCGGACAAACGCTGGCTCCCTCGGCCAGGAAACGGAGGTGAGCACCGTCCCCTGGAGTCAGGCATGCCTGGACGTAACGTCAAGGGGAAACCTTTACCTTTAATTGCAGAAGCATTCCCTGGGGAACTTAGCAGACATGCCCGGGAACTGGAAAAGCTCCTTCTTTCTCCCTGTGCAGATGCAGAATGGTGGGGGAGGGGGATGAAACCCCCCTGCAGATCTCCCTGAAGACACATCCCACAAGATGGGGTGGGGCAAGGTGCTTGCTGGCAGGCCGGGAGCCCAATAGCTCGGAGTCCCTCCCAGCCAGAGCACCTGAGCAGGAGCTGAGACTAACCTCACCTCCTTCCCGCTGACCCCGTGCGTCAGGGTGGGTGAGGCTTTTTCCCAGGCCTGGGGTCCCCCTCTCTGTGCGGACTGCCGGCTCCCCCAGTTCAAGGAGGCCTGAACGCGGCTGCCCCGCTGGGTGGGCAGTTCCTTCTTCCCGCTTGTTGAGAGACAAGGCAGGCATTCAGGAGAGGCCTGGGAAAGCCCTGGCCGAAACCGAGCCCTGCCTTGGGCTTGGCGCCAGGCCTAATTCAGGGCTGCTGAACTCTGCTCCTTCTGCTGCATATATATATATATAAAATTTTTGGAAGTTCTTGCTGTCTCTTGGCCCTTTGTGGCTCCGTGTCATTTTGAGTATAAAATGGCAGCAGTTACATTTGTTTGCAGGTAGAGATGGAGGTCCTGGAGTGGTGACACATGTGTACATGCATGTGCGTGTGTGTGCGTGGGGGGGGGCACATCCACTTACATAAGATTGGGAGCTCAGTCTAAAATGCTGCCTAACAATTGGATTTCCCCTTTGTCTTGTGGATTTAATTTTCCTGTTAAACTAAACATTTAAATAATGAAATGATTTATAATGTATCCAGACAACAGGGGCCCATATTATTCTGCTCATGGTCCTGCCTAATTTAAATTCTTTCAGCACTGTTTGCAAAAGCTGATTTAAAATGAAAGGGAAGCAGAAAGAGACCAGCGCACCATTGACAAGAGGGAATTTGCATTAGGGCGAGAAGTCCCCTGTGCCTGAGAGGGGAAAGTGTTTCAAGATGATGAACTAAAATGAGAACTAATTTTCTCATTGTAGCTTCAGGGTCTTGGGATTGGAGGAATATCAGCAAACACTACTCCGCATAGAAATTGGGTGTATCTGGTTTACAGCTGGTTAAAACTTGATTTAACTCAGGGCTTTCCCTGGTGCCTATTTCCCCAGTGGACTAATTAATAATAATCAGGAGGAGAATCTTATCTCTGAGCATGGGCAGAGTGACCCCAATCCAGGTAGGAGGGAGGGGTTGTCTCCTGCTGGGTCAATCACAAAATTAAGCCTCAGGGAAAGGGAATATCCCATGCACCTTCCCATCGCATCTGGGCTATTTTAGTTTGGAGAAACAAATCCTTAATGTATGGGCATTAGCCAATTACTTGTTTAATGCTGTTTACATGGATAAGCATGGTGCACCTGCACACGGTGCTTGACAAAGGAGGGCAAAAGAAAGCCCTTCTTCCGACTCCTGATCAGCACGCAGAAGCAGGTTCGAAACAAATGCGGAAGGCAAGCCTCTTCTCCGAGCAATGGAACTTGAGCCCCCACCTGCTGAGACAAATGGGGAGGGGGCTTAGGGTTGCCTTGCTGGTTCTGACTTGCCAGTGCCAGAATGGGACACCTTAGGTAGGGCTCAGAAGCAGCGGAGACCCTCGCTGCCAAATTGTTTGCATCCCGGGTGATCTTGTGTCTCAAAGCCTGTTTTGGCAGGGCTTCCTTTGGCTGCTACAACCACGGTCAAGGACTGGACCCGGGAGGAGAACCAGGTGCGCAGGGTCTGCTGAAAGGAGCGGCAGGAGCAACCGAGCGTCCCCTGCTGGATCCTGTGCTTTGGCTGAACATCTCATGAGGGCAGGACTCAGTGAGGTGAAAAGGCCAAGTACGATGCTCTGGGTGCACTGACGCAAGCCTCATTTGGCACGCCTGCTCCCAGCCCCTGTGGGGAGGAATCCCTCGCCTGCTCCCGGCCCCTGTGGGGAGGAATCCCTCGCCTGAGGCAGGAGCAAAAATGTCAATGGGAATATTAATTGGATATTATTTCAGAGTAGGATTTATGCTTAAAATATATCTTTAGTGTGAAAATCTCACTCTCTGGCATGCTGTGCATATCCTGCTCCCCAGCACAGGCGTTCTGTTGGTTTATAGGCACAATCCTTTTCTTTTATGGAGAATCCATTTTAATCTATTTTATTTTTAATGCTACCCCACCAAATGCATAAATCCATTTAAATGTCAGATTAAACAACAGTTGTACAGGCCCCGCAGGTTGTTCAGGCAGCACCATTAGCTTTGAAGAGGCTGCTCTGGAAGCTGTGAAGTTGCTGAGCCTCATACAGGGCTGGGATGAGAGGAGCCCCCTTCCTGGGCCCTGCACGCTGCACATGGAGGCGAGGCCTCCCTGGAGGGAGCGCTCCCACTGCATGGTGCACCTGCCGGAAGGATGGAGAGAAGCTCTCCGGTGGCCAAACAGGGCAGCGGTCCGGGACAAGCGGGGGGAACACACGGGGTGCCACCCCCACCCATCTCAGGGTGGCACCCTGTCAACCGGCGTTGGGCAGCTGGCTGTGAGGCCACTGAGGTGGTGCCCAGCAGCTGGGGATGCAAGGCCCGGGCCTGGCCTGGAGGCGGCTGCACCTCTTTCCGGTTCCCTCCGCTTCCTCCCTCTCTGTCCTCCCAGCAGCCGGCCTCCCCGGTGGCTCACGGACGTGGCTGGTTAGCCCGTGTTAGGACCAGTGCCTGAATGGCTCCGCAGCTGCCCGCAGAGCCAGGAGCCCCTGTGGCGCAATCACGCCATGCAGCTGGGGACCCTGGCGGCCGGCGCAGAGGCTCCTTGCCCTGCTGCTCCTTGCCGCAGCGAGGCACGCGTCCCGGGCACGCCTTGTTCTCTGGGCCCTGCTGTGCCACGCCGGGTTCCCGTCCGCCCTGCCTTGCTCCAGCCGGCGCCCGTCCTGCTCGGCCCGTCTTTCCTCTGAGTGGACCTTGCCTCACCCAGCCTGCCACCCCCTCCATCGCCTCAACGGCTTTCCGGGGACCTGGCCTGGGACCAGCGCTCTGGCGCCCTCTCTTTCTGCGCCACACTCGGACTGCTTTCATCTGGGCCCCCGCCCGGACCCGCTGACTTGCCCCAAGCCTCCGGCCCACAGCGAGCGCCAGGCTCAGCTGGAGATCACGGCCTGAACCCGGCGCTCTGCCCCTCCTCGCTGCGGCCCACAGCCCGACCCTCGCAGCCCAGCCCGACACCGGGCAAGCAGAGGCGAGCGCTGCTCTTCAGGTCCGTGTGCCGGCCGGTGCCCCCAGCCTGGTGCAGCGCAGCCCACTCTGAGCAGGAGCACAGCTGCCTCCAGTGAGAGGACCACGGCAAGCAGCCCCAGGTGTGTGTGCTGGCTCTGGAAGATGGGTGCCACTCCTTGTTTGGTTTGGCCTTTGAGTCCCCCAGGAGGAGCACCTCAACAGTGTTATGAATGGGCTTCCACGGGAGGTCGTTGAGGCCCCATCGGTGCGGGTGTTCAAGGATAGGCTGGACCTCCACATGGTGGGCAAGTCGTGAGCGGAGCTGGCTGGTGCCGGGGGTCAGACTAGATGGCCCAGGAGACCCCTTCTGACTCGCTCTGTTTCTGTGTTTCCTTTCCGTCGGAAGAGAAAAATATTCCAGGCTTGCAGAGAGTTCTTTTTAAAACTTTATTGCAATGAAGGGAACAGAAAGGAATGGTTTCCTTCCCACTTTTCTGTTCACCTGAGCACCTGTTCACACCCCCCTTTGAACCCTGCGC
>NW_025335283.1:954803-965116 GCF_004798865.1 Varanus komodoensis
TTTTCTTTGTTACCCTCTTAAATCTCTTCCCTCCCTTGTTTCAAATCGTCCTGTCACGCCTGTCACCGGGGCGCCCATCCCCCTGGAGCTGCCTGCCTTGGGAGGCACCGGTTTCATGCTGCTGATAAAAGCCTCGCCACTCGTGGCACCTCACTTGCTGACTGGCCACAGCCTGTTTTTAATGCACTGTTTTTACCCTTGTATCTGCTTTTGAGCTTTGCAACGGTTCGCCACTCCAGAATCCGCCTAGATATGCAGTGGTACACAAATGCTGCATGAATAAGTAAAACGTAGACGAAACAGATACTGAATCCTTCCGTGTTTACGAACAAACCTGAAATGTGACACTCATTATTGCATGATGAGCCATGGAGCCAGCCCCCTCCCCCTCCGACAGCTGGCTGCTTGCGTGAGAGGGCAGTGGCTGAAGCGCCCGCAGCCGCCCTGGCGGGGTCGAGCCTCTGTCCCTGCTGCTTGCATGTGCGTGTGGCATTTTGTCCTGCGCCCCCCCCCCGCCATGCAGGCACGAGGGACAAGGCCCACAAGCTCGGGGGCAAAGCTGCGATAAGTGGAGGAAAGAGCTGGAGGGGGCCACTCCAAGTGGGGCAAAGCAAAGGAGCTCAGAGACGGAAGGCTCCGCGCAGCCCCCTGGAGTGGGCGAGGCACAGCTGTATGGATCAGGCACTGCTTTATCCAGGAGGAATGGGTGGGATACTCTCGTGGCCTCTCAAGACAGCGAGCAAGTGCAAGATTTCAGAAAGGGGGAACAAGAGGCCAGGAGGGAAGGATGGGGACCACAGCAGCCACTTTGACAAGCGGGGCACCGTCCCAGCTGCCTCTCTGCATCAGTTCCCCGCACAGGCACAGGCTCCATCAGAGGCCGGGCGGGGAGGCCGGGGGGGGAGGGGGGCAGCCGAGCCCATCTTGCATTCGCATCAGATCCGGCAGAAAGGCAAGCTGGCAACGGCTCCCCCCGCACTAATTAAGAGCTCTCTCTCTCTCTCTCTCTCTCTCTCTCTCTCTCTCGCTCTCTCTCTCTCTCTCTCTCTCTCTCTCTCTCTCTCTCTCTCTCTCTCATGCTCTGTTCTCACTGCCCAAAGCCAGGTGTCTCCTGGGAGAGTGAGAACCTGGGAGCTTTGGAGAAATTTCCGTCAAACATGTAAACCTGCATGCAGTTTGAAAGGAACCTTTGAACTACCAGTTTGCCCAGCAGCGTCGGTGGCAGTGGCGGCGGCAGCTCTGCAAATCAGCACTATCGGGATGAGCCGGAGTCAGAGCAGAAAGAGAATAAAAATGTAAATTTCATTCTTCTGAAATTGCCTTCATGTTCCTCTAAGTGTTTTTCCTGGATAAGGCGATGTATTTAACTAATTGATCCTGAGCATGGCTGCGCGCTTCGAAAACACTTCCCTCCATCCACAGATGATGCATTATACAAAAGCACCAACGGGCTCTTTGGTCTCTCATTGAGGGACTTCATGCATTTTGTTATTTACATGCATATAAATTAACCACTTTGATCTCAGGTTGTTAATAAAACAACTAAGTCTTGAAGCCTCCCGGAAGGAAAGTGGGGCGGGCTTCTGGGAAGGCACTTTTAATTAATACATCTGCAAGTGCTGAGGAGGATGCCCTGGCAGAGCCGGGGGGGCGGGGGCGCAGCGGGGCCACACTGCTCCTCTCGGGGAACTGGCCTTGGACGGCTCCTCCTGGCGCCGGGAGGGGCGCTCTCGTGGGCATTGCAGCGCAGCCCCGCACAGCTGTGGGGACCATGAAGCCCGCCGGCCGTGCGGGGCCCCCGTCAGCCGGGAGAGCGGCCTGGGGTGCGGGGAGCGGTCAGGGCGCCATCACGGGTGGGGGCACGTGCCGGCCTTCTCTGGGACCCGCCCGCCCTGCCGCTCCCCCAACCCCCGAATAAAGGATGCACCTGGGACGGCAAGGGGGCTTCCCTTGCAGGTGAACCCCTGCCTTCCAGGGCCCCCCAGAAAAGGCCCACTGAGACGCTGCCACGGGTCAGAGGCCCTGCCTGGCACTCCCTCGTCTACCCAGCGCTTGGGAACGTCTTAGCTTTCTGCCAGGGACCCCCTCCAGCAACACGTGGCGAGAGCCTGGCGAAAAGCCGAAGAACACAAGCAGCAGCTTTGGGGCAAAGAGAAATCCTATTTGGAACAATACAACCGGATGCCCTAAATATTAGAAAAGGTGTTTATTCAGGGAAGGGGAGAACAACGAGAACAAGGGCAGCAGCAATCACGTGCAGATCCCACATAAAGCATGCCTACCTTAGCTCGTTGCACACTATCCACTTGAGTAGAGGCTCGAGTTTTGGAGCATGTACAAAGGTCGTTGCAGGAAGAGCGGCCTGAGAAAGAAAGAGCATCTTGGCCTTCAACTTGTTTATTAATTCTACCTACGGAAGTTATAAGGAAGTTGGTGGGGAATTTGCAAACTCTAGTTTTATAGAAATCTGAATTCTGGCCCCTGTGGTACCTCCCATTCCAGATGTTCTGGTTGCGTAATCGGAAAATTATGCTGTGGCTGAACCACTCATTGCAGTGACGCTGCATGTGAATGAGAACAGAAATCCAAGAACAAGTTCTGCTCAGCTAACCTGGCCTTGTTTTTTGAGGAGGAGCCTCTCTGGCGGATGGTGGGCATGCTGTAGGCATCCTCTGGCTTGACTTCAGCAAAGCTTTTGACGGTGTGTCCCATGACCTCCTGATCCAAAAGCTAGCTCAGCGTGGGCCGGATGGAACATCAATCGGGTGGATCCTCAGCTGGCTGCAGAATCGGGCTCGAAGGGTGCTCCCCAAGGGCATCTTCCGGGATGGGGGAGGTCATGAGTGGGGTCCCACAGGGTCACTGCAGTGATACCAGGGAGGGATGACGCAGCCGCTGGCAGTGCATGGACGCTGCCCCTGCACTCGCCCACCGCTGGGCCTCTGCGAGGGCCTAGGGACAGTCCGGGTGGCCTGAGTGCCAGCGGGCTGCCACCCAGTCCTCCCGGCGTGGCCCTTGCATCCTTCCCTTGGCCTGGCTGGACGTGGCTGCCGGGTCTGCCCTCCTGGGAGGGCCAAGGGAGGGCCCTGGGGATTCCGCTGCCCTGCATGAGCCTGTGGCCTGGCTGCTCCCGATCAGGGCTGGCCTCCTGGACAAGCTCTCCTGAAGCACCACCCAGCCGTGCCGCTCAGGAGGAAGGGTGGGCGGCTTTGCCCACATGCTGGTCTCAGTGCCCATTTCTGTTCTGGACGTGTGGCAAAGGACCTTTACTTATAGCAGCTGCCTTCATTATGTTATGTTTACAGTTATTTTTCATACTGAAATAGGTATAAGATGATAATGATAAATGAATAAAAACACTGGGAAATACTTTTGCTGAGGTTTAAGTGTAAGTGAGCATTGCAGAAGTATCTTAAGCTGTGGAGGTAGCATCAAGCCTTCTGACGTGACTGTGCAGGACCGCAGCTTTAATTCCACCCACAGCTGATTCTGACAAGCCGCACCTCCAGGATGCCAAGGGACTTCCATGGGGAAGTGAACTGGGGGGGCGCGAAGGGGCGAACACGGCCTGCGCAGAGGACAACCTGCACAGCTCCAGCATCAGGCTGGACGGCGAACTGGGGGGACGGGGGCTCCCTCTCAGTGCCATGGCACCACAGGCTTCCTGCAAAGAGGGCTATCGGAGTGCCGCAGAAGTGAGAGCGGCTCTTTCCACAGACAGATTGCTCTCCTCCCAACCTGCAATGCAACCCTCCGTGGACACAGAGAACGGAGAGCGATTTCATTGTAAAATATTCATAGACAGCTGCTTTATTGCATTTCATCTCGGTGTTGGTATAAGCTGGAGCCAGTCTATAATTAAATCATTTATGTTTCAGATGCTTAACAGGGTGTTTTAAATGTTTGAGTCTTGTAAATGATGTTTATTTATGGGGAGCTAATTGAGTGCTCAGCCAGTGGGTCCCAATCCGGTCCAGTGGGCCAGCCAGTGGCGCCTCCATTTGAGGTGGTTCCTTCAGTTTGAAGAGCACGGGAAACCGCCTCCACTTGGTGAGCAGCAAAAGCCCCCCTGGCAAAGCGGCTGCAGGCAAGCTCCCCCCCCCCGCATCCCCCTTGCGCCCAAGTGCAACGTGGCCCCTCTGCCCGAACCGCCAGACCAGCTTGGCTTCGAGTCCCAGAGGCCTGCTGCTGGTGCTGAGCTGAAGGCTCTTACCTGGGGATGCCGGGGTGCAGGAGGGCTGAAAGAGAGGCTGAGCCCCTTGCGATTTCCAGGGGGGCGCAGAGCCTGTCCCACGCCACCCCCAGCCACGGGAAATACTCCCGGCACTGGGAGTGACTTCTGCCTCAGCCGGCAGCGCCCGCCCCCACGAAAGCCATCTGAGCTGTGCCTACAGATGAGGCGCCAGGTGTTTTCCGATGCCGCTGATGCATCCCCCAAGTGGCCACGTGAGGCAGGAGACTCCGCAGCCGTGTCTGCTGGGTCTCCTTGGCACAGAAAGGCCCTCTTGAGGGGCCTCACAGCCCTGTGTGGCCCATGGGCCAGGCCACAGTGTGGTGCTGAGGGAGGGGCCTGGCTCTGCAAAAACCCGCCAGATGCCCCCCCCCCCCATCCGGGTCACACGGCCGCTGTCTCACTGGGGCGTCTGGGCCTTTGGCTGCCATGCAACTCTGCCGCCTTGCTGGGAGCCTGAGGATAAAGAGGATTTCAAATGCAACTCTTGATATTATGATGTTCACAGAACTTGAGTTCACCGGGGATTTCAAAGCACCTTCTCTAAGGTAGATGTAATTGTAATGTTCTAACAAACAACTCCTTTTAGCATCAGGGATATCTGCGAGCATATCAAAACAAAGAAACATCATTTTCCATTACAAACATGAGTTACTAGTCTTTTCCTAGGATACTGCCTAGAAATTCCCAGAAGAATTGGGGGGGGGGGGGGCAGGTTTAGACCAAAACAGGCCTGCTGTTCTCAGCATGCTGGGTTTCAACTTTTCGGGGGACAGTTGCATAGGATTGCCTTCTAGAAGCGGGAAGTCAGAAATTCCTGCTTTAACTCTCACCTGTGCTAGGAACCCCTTCAGGTGATGCCCCCTCTCCCAGCTGCAGCACGAGCATGGTCCGCACGGCAGGCTACCAATGCCGCTTTCTGGTACAGATCATGGAGAGAGAGAGGCTGGGTGCACTTTCCGCACAGCAAAAAACCTCACGGACACGACACAGGAGAACGAGGCTTTCTCTAGGGTCTGCGTCACGGAGCAAAACGGTCACAGAACAGTAGAGTTGTGTTGGGATGCCTCGATGGAGCTGCGAGGCAGGATCCCCTGGTTTGCTAAGGAAAGCCCCCTTCCGCCTCGAGCCTCAGTAGTTTATTGAAAGATCACTCGTGCCCCCTCTGCAGAGAACCCCTACTTAACACAGCGCGTCGGGGTTAGGCCAGGCCCACTACAAGCTTCCTGATCATCTGCAGAGTGTATTATAGATTCTGAGTCACCTGAGCCCAGCAGCTGGGCAGTTGATGACAAAGTAAGGGGAATGCAGTCCGAAGGAGAGCGTCTGCAGAGGGGGCTCAATACAATACCATTGATTTCAGGAGATTGATATCACAATCAGAAGTCATTGCCAGTCCTCCCTGCAAGTTTGGTCATGCAAATCAGGGTGATTGCAATGCTGTTAATCTGGCAGCCTTATCAGCTCTTACTGATAGCCCTGGCAACTTCTCAGGGAGGATGAGTTCCCACTTCTTAGAGTAACAGCAAATGCTAAACTATAACCTAGCCTGGAATTCTGGTGCCTTCTGAGAAAGGGGTGCAGGCATTTTATAACGCAAAGACACATATAAGCAACCTTTTCTGCCAGGATGTATCTGAATTTTGTCAACAGCTGGAAGGGTTCAGAAGGCCACCGAGTCCAATCCCCTGCTATCACAGGACACTAATTTACACTGTCCCATTCAGATGACTGTCCAGATGCTCTCCAGTGAGGGAGAGCCCACAACTTCCCCAGGTTATAGCAACTCCGATGCTCGGACAATGAGGGAATTCTTCCTGGCATCTAGTCAAACTCTGGCTTCTTTTATCTAAGTCTGCTATTCCATGTTCTGCACTCTGGAAGAACAACGAGAGATCTTGCCCTTCCTCTTTGTGACAGCCTCTCAGTTACCTGTGGAGGGCTATCATATCTCCCCTCTGTCTTCACTTCCGGAGGCTGAACATGCCCAGTCCTCTCAACCTCTCCTCATAGATTTGCCTCCAGCCCCTGAATCATCCTCGCTGCCCTCCTCTGTGCCCTTTCTAGCTTTTCTGCATCTCTTTAAAACTTGGGTGGCTAGAAATGGTCACCGGACTCCAGGAGGGGTCTGACTAATACTGAGTATAGTGAAACTAGTACTTCATGTGTTTTGGAAGTGGTGCTTCTATTAATGCACCCCAAAACAGCATTTGCCCTTCTTGAATGTGTGTCACGTTGTTGGCTCATGTACTTCGTTGATCTACAACAACCCAAGGTCCTTCTCATTTGCCGTACTGTTGAGCCGAGCGTTCCCCATTGTACAGCGGTGCCTTTGCCTTCTTGCCATCCTCAAACGTGGCTCCGAAGGAATGCTTGCTGGAGCACCTACTTCGTGATGGGGACAGTCCAGTGCGCGCAAGCCCTCCCACTCTAGCACTGCTGTGTTCCTTCCATGGGGGAGAAGCTTCACCATGCTGCTCATCTGGGGGAGCCAGCACTCTGTGCCAGCGGTGCAGGCCAGGAGGAGGACATCGGCCACGATGCCGATTCCTCCGAATGCATTGCTAAGGAGATGGCCTGAGCACCTGCATGCTCCCTGCAGTGATGGAGGCGGCGCGCCACGTGCATCTTGGTCCATGCACAACTTTGTGTACAGGCTGATGAGTTCTGAGCTGGCAGCGACTGACCAAGAAAGCCATCCTGGGTTGTGCTGGGCAGCTCAGTGAAATGCCGTCCCATGATGCAGCTGCTGTGAAGAAGGCAGACTCCATGTCAGGCATAATTATTTAAGCAACTGCAAATAAAGCTGTCTATATTTTACCGCCAGTTTCCAAATCCAGTGTGCAATGGTATTGAGAATATTGTGTCCAGTTCTGATCATTGCAGCTAAGAGGGGATTTCACATTGTCAGAGGAAGGCTGTGTACTGGGTGGCCTTGCCTCTGCCAATGGCTGGGTGGGGGGGCTTGGATGGGGGCTTTCCCCCCTTCCGACTGCTGAGCTTCAGGAGGAAAGCAAAGCTGAAGCAGGAATCAGGCTGCCTCTGAGCCACTGGATGCTCTCCCAGAGCTATTGCTAAAGCAGCAAAGTTAATAACGTGGAAAATATAGGACAGCACATTTGACAATGAATAGCTTTCATTTGCTTAAAAGGGATTTAGCCCTTTATGTCCTCCATTCCTTCTTTACTGGCTTCTTTAAAAAGTCGCTGTAATCTGTTCCGCACATTTCCCCTAAATCACAATTGGATGCCATGGGCCAGTGGAGGACAAGGGACTTCAGGTCCTTTGGCACAGGCCTGCCAAGGAAGCTGCTCCAGCTGGATGGCCTGGCCACAGCAGCACTTAACCCGCGCCCTTGTGTGCTGGGGCAGTCTTGGCCCAAACTTGTGCAGCTGCGTGAGAGAGGCTTGCTTCTCCTGAAGCAGGAGCCCGGCACCGCAGAGCTCCCAGACTTCGCCGGCAGCAGGTGACCTTGACCCCCCGCACCCGCCCCGGTCATTGCCACTCACCCTCTGGGGCCGTCAGTCCGACTGCCGCAGCAAAGGGGCTGGAATGCTCAGCGGGAGCCAGAAAGGCTTGCTGTGTAATCCTGCTGTCAAGGCATTTTTGTCTTCTGAGTCCCACCCCTCACAAATTCAATTATTTCAAATAAAATGTAGTGTGTGCACTTGGAGCGATTCTTGATTTTGCATCCCAGACAAGAGCCCAGGGAGTAGCAGGCTGCAGTCTCCTTGACTGTAAGACCCCAGCAGGAGACCACAAAGACCATTGCTCTGGAGGTGACTCCTCATGCAAAGGCTCCAAGAGCCTTTCCACGGGTGCCACAGGCTCGCACTTGACCTGCCAACGGGCTCTGCTGAAAAGCACGGCCTTTGGCACGAGCTGAAGGTCCCGTTTCTGTGCTGGGCCCAGTTCCTCTGGACGAGGAAGCCAGCGCGGGTGGTGGCCCATGGGAAGCAGCCCTGCAGGACGCCTGGAGCCTGGCTCACAACCTTCCCTGGCCAAGAGGCTGTAGGACCGCTGGATGACAGTGGAGTTAGAGGAGTGCTCAGGGAGAATGAGGAGATGCCAGAGGGTTTGTTCTTCGCAGTTGTCTTCACAGCAGATGATCCAGAACAGACGGGAGACAGGAACTAAGGCAAATGGCAGCGACACAAGAAGATCTTTTGACAAACAATAAATTAATCAGGCATCGGACCCAAATGGTGCCTAGAGTTCTTAAAGAGCCCAGATACGAAATTGCTGACCTTCTTAAAAACATATAGAACATGTCCCTACAATCAGTTTCTCTACCAGAAGACAGGAGAATGGCCAATGTAACACCAAGTTTTAAAAAGGAATCCAGAGAGGATCTGGGGAATTACAGATCAGTTCACTTCACCTCTGTTCTTGGTAAACTGGCTGAAAGTGGAATTAAAGATACAATGAGTAAGACCATAGAAGGACAGGCCCTGCCGAAAAAGGATGAGCCAGGCTTCCACAAAGGTAAGTCCTGGCCCTCTCTGCGAGGGGGCGTGTGGAGAGGGTGGTCCGGGAGATACCACTTACTTGGGCTTCCCAAAAGTTTCCAGCGAGGTCCAAGTAGACAAAGTCCCTTACCAAAGACTCCTCAACAACAGCAGTTATGGAATAAGACAGGAGGTGCTTTGATGGATCAGTAGCTACTTAAAGAAAAAAAAGCAGGAAGTAGGTATAACTGATTTTCTTGTTTCATTTTTAAGGCAGGATGTCAGCTTTGGGGTGCTTATGGCTCTGTACTAGGACCGAGGCTTTTCAGCTTATTCAAAAATAAGCAGTAGGCAGTGAAGTGGCCAAGTCTGCCGAATGACTAAACTATTCTGGGTGGCAACAACTCAAAGGGATTGTGAGGCGCTCCAGAGGGATGCCTCCAACCTGGGGCAATGGGCATCAAAACGGCAGGTGTGGTTCAGAGGCATGTGTGTGAAGTCAGGTACATGGAGCCAAAACACCTGATGGGAACTGAGCTAGCAGAGACTGAGCAAAAAAGAAACCTCGGGGTTGTGGTGCACAGCCCTACGAAACCTCGAAGCATAGAATCAAAGCAAGTCGGAAGGGGCCTCCCGGGCCACCTAGTTTGGCCCCTGGTTCCAGCTGGCTCCACTCATGCAATCCCCAACCTGTGCTTGTCCAATCTTTCCTCGAACACCCTCACCCCACCACCTCCCTCGGAAGCCCACTTCATGTCCCGGTGCCAGCCTGTGCCTCCCGAGGGTGAGCTGCCTCCGTGTCGCCCCGCTGACTCCCCGGCAGCCTCTTCCTCTGCATCCAGTCCAGGAGGGGCCGCCGCTGGTTGGCCTGAGGACTGTTCCCCTCCCTTGTCCCCCGGGGGGCTTCCTCCAGGCCCTTTCCCTTCCCCTCAAGGAGGGACTCCAGCTCGGATCCCAGCCCAGCCCAGCCCAGCTCTGCACAAGCACGTCCCGGGCCCTCCTGGGAGCTGCGGCTGCCCTCCCCCCGTGCACCTGCCCCGGCCGTCTGCTGGCCTGGCTGGGCCACCGCTGCCGAGAGCCCAAGGAAAAGCATCAACCCAGCGTGAGCTGAGCTGCTGTGAAAAGGGGAGGTCTGGGCAGCATGATGATAAAGCTGCCAAGATCCTTCTGCCTGTATGCAACTTAATGGCATGCCTGCGCTTAGAACATTGTTTCCAGTGCTGGTCTCTGCACTTGAAAAATGATACCATGAAGTTGGAACAAGGATGCCAAGAGCAGAGATTGTGCAGCTTAGGAAAAGGTGCGCAAGGAGAGCCATCATGGAGTGGTCCAGAATTATGTACAGCAGCCCATGGGCTGCATGTGCCCCCCAGGCTCTGGCGGTGCGGCCCTCCAACCCGCTTGTTGACTGCCACCACCCTCAAGGCACTTCCCGTCAGGCCCACTCGGTTCTTCCTGCCCCCAGCGGCACCACCTACTGCTGCCTTGATTGATTGATTGATTGATTGAAAACATTTCTATGCCGCCCCATTCGTAAAGAGCCTCAGGGCGGCTTACAAAACAAACAAGACACACAATTAACCTTAATTGCTTTTCCCTCCCTTTCTTACAAAAACACACTCCTTCTGGCCTCC
>NW_025335283.1:965216-970251 GCF_004798865.1 Varanus komodoensis
TGGCACCACACACATTTGTGAGCAAACTTCCAAGATGAAAAGGTGAGATCCAAGTGCAGGTCAAGGCTTACAGAGGACCTTTCAAGGGTGTCTGTCACAGACCCTGACTTGGCCACGAATGCCTTGGCCACCAGAAAACAGCCAAAAATCACACAGACTAGGTCAGCACGTGTAGCTGGACAAAAGCATTCCGCAGTAAAATATTGTTCCAAAATGGATTGCGTTCAAGTTAGCATCTCTTGATTGGCCTCTGAATGTTTACTTTTGATCTAAAGCGGGAGGTCAATGATTTTCTTACATTCTGATTTAAGATGTGGCCCTCTTTAGGCACTGGGGACCGTCATGCGGCCCCCATGCCGCAGAAGGCTGGGGACCACTGAAGGACAGTGTGGAGAAAGCAGAGAGGGAGATATTTTTCTTCGTCTCCCACTGCACTATAACTCAGTTGATGGGAGACTCAGGGCAGATAAAAGAAGCGTTTTTTTATGCAGTGCAGTGTCAAACTGTGGAATTCACTTCCACCAGATGCAGCAATGGCCACCACTGTGGATCCAGCTTTAAAAGGGATGGGGCACTTTCCTGGAGGGGTGGGCTGGCAGGGGCCTCCAGGACAGATGGCTCTGTGTCACCTGTGGCGTCTGAGGCAGTGTGCTGGGGACACAATAGCTGGGCAACCTGGGCAGGAGGGGGCTGGGCACAAAACCCCATGTGGGGAGGTGGAAAGAACTGGGCATGTTCCACCTGGAGACAGGATAGCCCTCTGCACGTATTTGAACGGCTGCCAGAAGGAAGGCTGGGGTCCCTTCTCAATCTTTCCAGAGTGCAGGACATGGAATAGCCGGCTCAAGCCAGGCTCCGGCTGAGTGTCAGCAAGAGCTTCCTGGCTGGCAGAGACGTATGGCAGTGGGACCGGCGACCCCAGGAGGTGGCGGGCTCCCCTGTGCGGGAGGCATTCAGGATGCAGCCGGACAGCCCTGGGAGGGGGTGGCTGAGCCGGGAGTCCTGCACGGAGCGGGGTTGGGCTGGTGGCCTTCTGGCCCCTTCCAGCCCTACTGTTCCATGAGTCTATGACTGAGGACCTCGCTTTCGACACTCGCCTCTCCCGATGGTTCCTCCCCTTGCACTGTGGCGGCGTCTGTTGCATGGGATTCTGGCCACGCTGGGCGCCTCTGTGTTGCACACCCGCCAAGTGGAACAGCTGCGGATGCTCCGTGGAGCTGCTGCCACCGCTGCTGCTTTTGGGAGAGCCCTCCGCGTGTGGGCTCAGAGAGGCTCTTGGCACTTGTGATTCCCTGCTCATAACGTGAGTGCGCTGCACTTCCCCCAGAGCAGCTGAGACTGTCGAGGAGAGAAGGCCCTTTCCGCCGGCTCTGCTCAAGGGGGAATTGTGGGGGCAGAGGCCCTCCCCTCCCTCCCTGCCTGCTGCCGTCTGGTAGGCGAGTGGAGAGGCATGGTAGGGGCTGGTGCGTGGGTGGGAAGGGGCTGCACAGGGTCCCTCCCTCCTCCCCCACACCTTTCTTTCCCACAGAGGGGGAAGGCGGGCCAGTGCCATCCAGGCAGGTGGGGGACCCTGTGGAGGGAATGTGCTCAGAATTCTGAGAGCAGCAAGAGCTTTGCTTCCTGCCCCTCCTCGCTCTTGCAAACACATTTAACTAAAGTTAACAGCTGCTCCAAGTGCCTCGCGATGGTGGGTTCCTCTGCCAGCGTGAAATGCTCAGCGAGGCAGCCGCTTCCTCTCAGCCCACCATCTCTGCCCCTTGGCAGCTTCCTGGATTGTTGGCCTCTGGCACTGGGTGGGAAAGTGCTCACAAACAAGAATTCAATGCAGGAAGGCAAGTCTGAAATGCAACTTTTCTTCCCCTCATGACCCACCCAGTGAAGCAGAATAAATCGGGTTGGGGGGAGTTGGGATTTGTTGGAAGCCAATGCAAATTCACGACATAAAACCTCATGGCAATGTAAGGAAATGTTGTCAATTACTGTAATGCAAAGAAATCCAAGATTGAATTTTCCATAAAGTGTTTAATACAGTCTCTTTAGTGATGCTCAGAAAGAAGTCTCTGAAATGTCAGTGAACCAGAATTGATTCTGGATGTACCATATCCATTAAAGCAGGAACATTTTCTTTAAACTGCTTATTAATCTAACCTTGCCTTATAGGTTTTCCGTGTGAATCCTTCCCTTCAGCCTTTACAAATCAGGGAAGTGTCACCCCTTGATTTACTGACAAAGCCCAATGAGTGACATAATTTACCTCGCCTGAGATCAGTTCATCAAACTGAGAAGCGCTTTAGTGGTCATAAAACCCCCAGCATTAGACACAATTCTGCCTGTTTAAAATGCAAAGGGGGTAACCTACATTTTGAAAATGCGGTAAAAGAGAACAAGAAACGATGCCAAGATGAAAATTTATGAGGCACGGAAAGCCTGCATATGAATTCAGCAATTGCTGTGCAGGGTGGAATTGACTTGAAAAGTCCTCTCGCGCTATCTCGCCTCTACAGGCCTTTGTTGAAGAGCAGCCCCGTGAATGGCAACTTCGGAGCATGCAGACTGCGGCCCCGTGGTCAGGCTGGGTGCAGGACCTGCCCCGCCTCATGGCCCTCCGGCCCCGGGCTGCCTGGAAGCCGCGCAGGTCCTGCTGGTGCATCATGGGGCCTTGCAGCCGGTGCGCAGAGCTCAGCAGGCGGAGTGCCGGGGAGAGGCGGCACCGCTCGGCAGCTGCCACGGCGGAAAGGCCGCCCTTCCCCAGGGGTGGCGTTTCCCATCTCTCCTTGATCGCCGGCAGCCACCTGACGCCGCTCACCCTCGGGGAGGGCATGCACTGAGCCACCCCGATCCAGCCTGCCTGCAGGCAGCCGGGAGGGTGCTTTGGCTGGCAGCCCCATCTCCCTGACCAGGAGGCCGCGATCGCAGGGGAAGAGCTGGG
The DNA here is from genome assembly GCF_004798865.1 of Varanus komodoensis. NCBI lineage: Eukaryota > Metazoa > Chordata > Lepidosauria > Squamata > Varanidae > Varanus > Varanus komodoensis. The sequence continues at coordinate 968,146 of NW_025335283.1, forward strand.
TGCTCTCACAGTTTCAGTTCCTGCAAGATTTGGTTGCCTTTCAAGCTAAGGGTGGCATGTCCGGGAGCATGTGGGTTTTGATCATGTTTGCATTGCACCTTTAGCTGCATCGTTCCAAAATGCAGGCAGATTTGCTAAGGCTGTCTAGTCCTCAGTCAAGTGACTCCGGCATGTGTAAGAACCCAAAAGGAGAAGAGCTGGACGTCTTCCGAATCCTCTGATGGGCAGCAGAGATAGAAAGTCGGAGATCCTTTATGCGCTCCCAGGTAGCTCCCTTAGCTTGGGGTGCCCACACGTGTATCTCCGAGGGTCCCCTGGGACGTTGGGTGGGTTGCTGGACGCTGCGCAAGAGGCTGGCAAGGGGGTCGGTTATTCTTTAAGAGCGTCAAGTGGGGCTGCCCTGAAATGCCTTCCCCAGCCTGTGTCTTCGTGAGACAACTCCCATCATCCCTGCCCAGAAGGTGTCCTGGGCATCCTGCCCGGGGCTAATGGGAGCCGTGGTTCAACACGTCTGGAGGGCGCTGGGCTGGGGCAGGCCTCTCTAAACTGCACGGGCAGAAGGGGGACCAGCTCCCGGGAGGCCCTGCAGCGTGGCCATGACCAGGGATCTGTCCACGGGCCGTGCTGATGCTCAGCGCAGCTCCAGGTCTGTACTCTGCCCATCCTTGCTGCAGAAATACCTGCCGCTTGTCTCGTGCTGTGCTGGCTTCCTGAAGGCAGGTAATGGATGCAACTGCTGGATGGCAACTCAAAGCGCTTCGGAGAAAGGCAGGCAAGCGCTGCGCAGCTGCACTTGTTGAGCTTGGGCCAGTGCTGCGTGTTGGGAACCGCGAAGGAGCAGCACGATCGCCCCGTGTCTGCTCAGGAGTAAATGCCGCCCAGTTAAGCGGGGTGGAGGCTCGCAGTGGTGTCGCATTCTCGCCTGGAGCGCCTTGTGGGAGGTGCTACAAGGCAGCCAAGAACTGGCACGACCCAGGTGGCTGCTGCACGTGGCAGCCACAGCACGGACGCAGCGGAGCGGCCCACAGCCTCCTCCACCTTCTCGAAGCACTTGCGCTGCTGCCGCCACTCGATGCACGTGGTGCTCGCAGCAGCCTCTGTGGAGCCCTCTGGGATGGCCGGTCACACGAGCCTGTTTCACTGACGCCACGCGGTGCCACTGGCTGCACTGCGTCTCTGGCCACTGCGCCCTTGTCAGCAGCTCAGGTGCCTTTCGGGACAGAAGGGCCGCTATTTTCTACACACCTACGTGGCCATAAGCCCCACTGAACACAGCTTCCCACTGAAACTTATGGTATAACCGCACAGGTCAATTAAAAGGCATGCTTACATCGATGTAAGTCGCACTGAGTTCAATGAGGCTTTGTTGTTGTTACGCACTGTCAAGTCATCTCTGATTTATGGTGACCCAAGGAACGAACACCATCCAAAATGTCTCGGCCCTGCTCGGCTCTTGCAAACTCGGGGCTGTGGCTTCCTTTGTGAAACTGGTAGTCTTTTCACTGGTCTTCCTCTTCTTAAATCTTTGACTTTCCCTTGCAAAATTGCCTTCTCCAATAAATCTTGTGTTTCCATGATGTGCCCAAAGCTGTTGTTGTTGTTGCTAGTTGTGAGGTGTTGTGTCCCGCAAATACGAATGAGACCAATGGATGACCAGAATATGGTTTGAGGAGTTTAATACCTGCGCAGGGACCAGCACTCTCACACAAGGATGGGATGAGTGCGGCCCCCAGTAGAGGAACAGCAGGGGTTTTGTACTTTGTTACAAACAAATGGAAAATTATTATCTGCAGCCTAAGCGAGCGAGCATGATACAGAAGCGAGACGGTTTGCGGTTAGTCTATCTTTTGATACAGAAGCGGGACGGTTTGCGGTTAGTCTATCTTTTGATACAGAAGCGGGACGGTTTGCGGTTAGTCTATCCTTTGATACAGAAGCGGGACGGTTTGCGGTTAGTCTATCCTTTGATACAGAAGCGGGACGGTTTGCGGTTAGTCTATCCTTTGATACAGAAGCGGGACTGTTTGCGGTTAGTCTATCCTTTGATACAGAAGCGGGACGGTTTGCGGTTAGTCTATCTTTTGATACAGAAGCGGGACGGTTTGC
>NW_025335283.1:970351-1021746 GCF_004798865.1 Varanus komodoensis
CGCGCTCTGGCAGCCAGAGAGCCTCCAGGAGGGACATGATTTCCCCCGCGTTTTTAATGTCCTTCCCTCCTGTACTAGCATAGACGTGGGTGTGGGAATATTCTGGATGGCCCGCATTCTGCTGGCCGACAGTGTCTGTTTTCCCCCACTTAGGTCGTACCCCAAATAGGTCACTCTTTGGCTACAGATCTGTGCCTTCTTTGCTGAGACCCGGTAACCCAAGGAGCCCAGAGTTGTCAGGAGGTCTCGGGTCGTGTGTAGGCACACAGGGGCGGATTTCACTGCCAGGAGCAGGTCGTCCACATATTGCAAAAGGGTAACCTCGGGGTGTGTTTCCCTAAAGGGGAAAAGGTCCTTATTCAGAGCCTCATCAAAGAGAGTGGGGGAGTTCTTGAATCCCTGCGGCAACCGGGTCCACTTTCTTTCTGTGGGGGCATTCATTCTTCCAGTGACCCATTCCCTTACAGTAGGCACATTGATCCTTTTCCAGGCGGGGACGGCCTCCCCGTTCGGGGGGACCTCTGTTTCTCCATTGGGTCCCTCGACCCCTGTCGTTTGTTTCCTGCAGGGTCGCTAGGACGGCTTTGGTTAACTTCTTTGTGCCTGCAATTTCTGGGTCCTCCCGGTTGTTGAAAACCTTTTGGGCTATCTCAACTAACTCACTAAGGTTTTTCCCTTCAAACCCATCCAGTTTCTGAATCTTTTTTTTTTTTTTTTATCTGGGGCCGACTGTCCTACAAAGGCTATGTTAATAGCCCTCGCATTCTCGGGCGCCCGGGGGTCTATAGGCGTATATTGCCTGTATGCCTCAAGCAGACACTCTAGGTATGAGGCCGGGGACTCCCGGGGTCCTTGAACGACTTCACTCACCTTAGTCAGGTTAGTGGGCTTTCGGGCTGCGCCACAAAGGCCCTGCAAAAGAAGTTGGCGGTACCTGGTTAAAGCTCCTTCACCAGCAACCATATTTGGATCTCAGTTGGGTCATTGGGCCGGGAGGCGCATTTCCAGAATAACCGGGTCAGTGGTGGGTTGGCCATCTGTGCCAAGAACCTGCTTCTGAGCCTCGAGGTGAATCCGATCACGCTCCTCGGAAGTAAAAAGAACCTGCAAGAGTTGCTGACAGTCGTCCCAAGTGGGACGATGAGTGTGGAATACCGTCTCTAACAATGAAATCAGACCTTGTGGTTTTTCAGAGAAGGGGGGGTTCTGCTGTTTCCAGTTATAAAGGTCGCTTGTGGAGAACGGGACATAAACCATAAATGGCCGGGCGGTCCCCGGGGATGGTGCAAGTTCCCTGAGGGGTAGAAGGGCGGGGGGCCCCGAGAAGGGGTTCGGGACTGGGCGCACGTACCCAGTTGTCGGGTGGGTTGGGCAGTGAAAGTCCGGACGGACCAGGCAGGGGTCCGGAGGAATCAGGCGAGGAAGGATTAGTGAGATCTGGACCGTATGGGAGTCCACTGCGGGTATGGCAGGGACTACGGAGGGTTGCGGACCTGTGCCCGGGACCCTGAGTGTCGGGGCGTAGGGAGGGAGCTGGACCCATGTCTCCAGAGGGCCCTCTGGTTCCCCCGGGACCTCAGGATAAATATTTGGAGGGGCCTGAATGGAAGGATCTGTCGGGGGTTTTCCCAGGGTCTGCCGAGTCAGGGGCCTCGTGGTCCCCGTGGCCAGAAGAACTGGAGTGGATCCAGACTTACGTCTGATTCTCTGACATTTTCTGATATAGGGAGGCCGTTCGGTAGCAATGTTTAACCAGACGTCTATATAGGGAATCTGATCTGGATGACCAGGATTCCCATAGACCACAGACCTAACTTCTCCCAAGAGGAGAACGTAACCAGACGTCTATATAGGGAATCTGATCTGGATGACCAGGATTCCCATAGACTACAGATTGAACTTCCCGCAAAAGGGGAAGGTCGAAAGAGCCCTCCGACGGCCACCCTACGTCAAAAGTCGTCCACTCTAATTCACAGAGAGTTCAGAGCGTGCCCAAATTCACAGAGACTCCAAATCCAGAAGCCCTTTTGGAAAAATCAGAAAGTTATTCAGAAGACATTGCAGAGGAGTAGTCGGGATGGACCGACCTTGACCCATCGTCCAGACCTGTAAAAAGAGGTTACTGAGAATTCCAAGTGTCAGACCAACAAGACAGACGACAAACACACAACCTAAACAGAAACTGATCACCGAGGCCGGGGAACGACATCTCGTTCCCAGACCGGAAAGTGGCCCGTACACTGTGTCCAGCAGGCCTTTCTTTCCAATACCCAGATCTGCAGATATTCAGAACAGAACAGAATAGGCGGGTACCTGGTTGACCCACCGTGCGCGCTTACCGATGACTCCTCTCTCGTCTAGTCAGACATCCCACCGAGTCGGGGTAGAGGCTAAAAAACGCCTATAGGGCCCGTCCCCGGAGTCGGGGGAGGCAAGACCGTTGGTCTCAAAATCTCGCTGGGGCCTCCAAATGTTGTGTCCTGCAAATACGAATGAGACCAACGGACGACCAGAATGTGGTTTGAGGAGTTTAATACCTGCGCAGGGACCAGCACTCTCACACAAAGATGGGATGAGTGCGGCCCCCAGTAGAGGAACAGCGGGGTTTTTGTACCTTGTTACAAACAAATGGAAAATTATTATCTGCAGCCTAAGCGAGCGAGCATGATACAGAAGCGAGACGGTTTGTGGTTAGTCTATCTTTTGATACAGAAGCGAGACAGTTTGCAGTTAGTCTATCTTTTGATACAGAAGCGGGACGGTTTGCAGTTAGCCTATCCTTTGATACAGAAGCGGGACGGTTTGCAGTTAGCCTATCCTTTGATACAGAAGCGGGACGGTTTGCAGTTAGCCTATCCTTTTAAGTTTTGCGCCTTTGATAAGCATTGCCCATCTTCTAACAGAACACCCTGTATATGCCTGGGGCAGCTGATAAGCCTCCTGTTATGCTAACTTTAGTACCAGGTGGGTCGAGCCTAACATGAGGTTGTACTCGACCCATCCCGACCCCATGGACAACATTCCTCCAGGCCTTCCTGTCCTCCACCATCCCTGGAGTCCAAAGTACACCATTTTATTTCCAGGGAAGAACGCTCTGTCTTGATTTGATCTAGGGCCCACGTTTTTTGCCTATCCGTCAGCCTAGGGGATTCACAAAGCTCTTCTCCACCACCACGTTTCGAACACATCCGGTTTCCTCCTGTCAGTCATTCCCGCTGTTCATGCGCAACAAGGGAATGGGGAGGACAAGAGTGTGGATTATCTTGCCTTGGTATCCAGTGGAGCAGCCTTACACTTGATGCTTTTTCCTAGGCCCTGAATTGACAACCTTCCAAGTCTCTGTTTTCTTTAAAATTCTTGGCTGCGTTCCCTTTGAATTGATGGCTGAGTGCTGGTACATGAAATCCAGGTAAATGTGTAAAGTTTCCAGGGCTGAGGAGAAACAGAACCCTCATTTCTCCTAATCTAAAACTGGGAGATGGGGCAAAACTGAGCTTGAGGTGCACACATGACATTTTTTAGTGGGGGTGTATTAGAGGTTTCCCATGATGGATTTTTCAATGCCATCTAGGCTGGAGGAAGAAATGTTGGTATTTTAATGTGAATTTGGATTCTGAACATTTTACATGTCCAAAACTCACACGCACAACACTTGTTTGGATACATCATTTTCTGGCTTCATGTGTTGGAGAAAAATACCCCACTGTTTGTTGTTTTAAATGTACAATCCGATCGAACACTTTGCCCAACATCCAGAGTCCTCCTCCGAGTGCCAGCGCTGAAGGAGGCACAGAGGGCAGCCCCAGGGGCAGGGCTACCTCTGTGGTGGCTTCCATCTCTGGAAGGACCTCCCCACTGAGGCCCACCTGGTGCCACTCAGAGCATCCTTTCAGCCGCCCTTTATGCTGAGGGTTTTACTGATATCCAGGGACATGCAAGGGCTCTGCGGGGTTCCCCATACTGGCTACTTTTACAGTACTGCTTTCCATCTAACGTTGTTTTAGCTATTTTTAATTATGTCCTAACATTTTTGTACTTTGAAAAAAAACTTTACTGTATTGATTTAATGAACTGTTGTAGACTGCCCAGAGAGCTTTGGTTATTGAGCAATATGGAAATGAAACAAGTACATAAAATAGAAAGATGTGCATAAGGCCACTTTTTCTTACAGATGGACGAGACAAAAAATAGCAGAGCAAATCGCAAAATCAACTAATATTTTACTGCTAACATTACAAATAGGCATCATTATGTATCATCAAGATATAGGGTGCATTAAGAAGAAGATTAGAAGAAGTAACTGGAAAGCGAGATCCCATTTTAGATGGATGCCTGGAACTGGGGTGGGGGAGTTCCAAAACCCAATCACTGAGATGTGGCGGCTGCCACTCCAGCTTAAATGATTAAGGCCCCAAATCACATGGCCTAGCAATGGAAAAATAGGGAGGGTTGATAAGAGGGACAGAAGAAGTTCCATTTCCTTATCTGCATTTTACACACATTCCCTTTCCGTCTGATTTCCTGTTCAGCCTTTGAGTTTCTCTTTTTTAATTCTCACCCCGCCCCCACCCAGGCTTCTGTTTGTTTTACAGGCAAGGCCTGGCTTCCATGAGGTACATGACTGAGTTGGGTGCTTGTGTGTGCGTGTGTGTGGCTCACAACATTAAAAACATTTACAATTGAAGCATAAATAGAAGTACACAAAAGTAAATAAAAAACTGTAATATTAAAATTCTAGGAAAGCAATACTAAAAATCCTAAAAATATATAGAATGAAAATGGTCCAGCGCAGCATCATAGGCCCCGACAAATCCCAAAGGCCTGCTGGAGCAGAAAGGCTTTGCCTGCCTCCGAAAACACAGCCAGTTTGGCCTCTCTGGGGAGGGAGTTCCCAAGCCATGGGGCAGCCACCAAGAGTGCCCTCGCCCGTGTTCCCACCAGCCGTGCCTGTGAGGGGGAGAGGACTCATGGACGGGCCTCCCAGACGATGTGGGGCCAGGCTGGGCGGCCTGGCAGGCAGGCCCCTCGGGACGCACGTGCTTCTGCAATGATGGGCAGGACCGTGAGGGAGAACAGAGAGCCTGGCCCCAAGCGGAACAGGGTATCCTGGGTCATCACCAGTGCTGTGCACTGTGTCCGAAACAGACCGGGGCCCCGGGGGGCTCTTTTGTGCTCCTGCAGCCACCCTGGCCAATGGGGCCAGCTGCAGTTTCCGAATGCTCTTCCCAGGCAGCCCCAGGTGCAGTGCATTACAGCAATCCCGGCAGGCTGTAGCCAAGGAATCCTTATTCCCTGTGGACCAGGAGCCCCTGTCTTGGAGACGCACAGGGCAGCGGAGTTGCAAGGGGCCATCAAGCCCAGCTCCCTGCTCAGAGCAGAGCTGGACTAAGCTTCAGCCAGGACTAAGCTTCAGTTTGTTTGCCCTCATCTAGTCCACGACTGGCAGCAGACACTGGCCTAGGCCTGAACAGGCTCCTTGGAGAGAGGTGAAAAGGAGAACGGAGCTGGGTGTCATCAGCACGCTGGTGGCACGGAACCGGAGAACTCCAGGCTGTCTTGAGCCAGGCGCTCCCTCCCCAGCAAGACAGACTCTCCAGCACATCTTCTTTTTTCTACCTAGAAGTCTTTGTGCCTCCACAACGTGAAACGCTGAACCCTCTCTGCCCCCCTTCACCCAAAGCTCTGCTGGCGAACCCTTCAGTGCCAGTCCCGGGAAGGAGGGCACTGTGGAACCGGGCGGCCTGCGCGCTTCCCTCCGAGACCCCAGCTGGGCCGCCCTGTGGCTGTGACGGGGGACCTCTGGGTCCACCTCCTCAGGGCACTGGCGTCCTCCATCCGAGAGACTCCCCGTCTCTAACTCCCTTCCCTTGGAGTGTTGTTCTTCTTCATTCCCACGGGGAGTTTGACTTGGCCTTGAAGCAGGTCTTGTCCTCAGCGGGCACAGGCGGCGCAGAAGAACTGGGACAGCAGCTGGGGCCATGTCTGTTACAACAGCCCTTCCATGATCAGAGTCTGCGCTGTCAGGCCTGCTCGGGAAGCCAGCTCCTCTTCGTGCTTCTCCTCGTCAGTCTGAGCCAAAACGGTCCGCCGCTCGCGTTCGCCTGGGAATCTTGCCAGGATGCGCACACACAACACAGGCAGCCTCTCGCAACATTTTCATGTTTATGTTGAACAGGCCGGGGGACTCAGGAATGCTGCGTGGCCATGGCCAGGCGTCGAAACGAGCCCCCAGCACCACCTTCTGGGTCTGCCCCTCCAGGAGAGAATGAAGCCACTGTCAGGCTGAGCCTCCAGGTCCCATCTCGGCAAGCTGCCAGCAGGATGCCCTGGGCAAAGGTATGAAAAGCTGCTGGGAGGCCACAGACCTGAGGCTTCTCCCGGGCTTGGTTCATCTGCTTTGAAGGCCAGGCCGGCCAGCCTTGCGCTCCCTCCCGCCCCTCCAGGCTTTGCCACTTGGCCCACTGTGCCGCTTGCATGCCAGGGCACCTTCAGCAGGAGCAGCCTGGCTGATGCCCCAGGACTGCCCCCAGCCAAGGTGCGGCAGCGAGGGCCTCTTGCGTCCTTTCAGGACAGCGTGCAAAATGCATGGGTGAATCATACGTGGCGTGTGCATGTGCCTACAATCTGGAACACTGCAAGGACTGCAGCAAAACGCAAGCCACGCTCTGTGATGCGCAGCAGAGGTCACACGCGGCCGTTTGAGTGCTGGATCCATGGGATGCTTCTGCCAAGAAAATCTGAATTCTGAAAGCAGCCAGGAGCCTCCCGCTCAGTTTTCAGGCTTACAGAAGGGATGCTGGAGGGCTGCTCCTGAAAGAGACCGTCTTCAAATGTCCACCTCACTCGCGCAGCCCCGCTTTGGTGCACATTTTCCCTTCATTTTCTGAGAGTGCTCACATGAGTGATCTGCCCAATCAGTGATCAAATAGCAAATGGGGTGATGTCACCTTGCCACACAGCCAATCAAATGCCACTGACTGCAAACCAGGGCAAGCTGCCATGATGTAAACGAACTGACAAACATTTTTGCAAGTAGTGCTGAAAAATAATCAACACTGCTAAAAATGTTCGTGAAACATTGTTGAGAAGCGCCAATCATTTCGCCATCCATCCTGCTGCGCTGCTAGGGGCGTGTGGGGGCCTCCACTTTAGGGGCGGAACAAGGCTGCCCCGTGATCATGTCCCCTTACCGCACATTTCCTCCCGGAGAGCGAGCGCTGTGACGGAAATGGGTCACGCCGCCTTCTCCACGAGCCCATGTCCTCTCCCCCTCCCCTCCTGGGGTCTGTCCCAGCTCCTCTTCACATGCTTGGCAAACCCAGCATTAAATGTCCTGGAGCTGTGAATTAAGCAGCAAGATGCTGGCGCTGATGCATCTAACGACACTTTTATACACTTTTATCTGGAGACATCATCCCAGAGCCGGCTTTGCTGGAGAGTTTCAAGCCATTAAACCAGGCTTCCTTCCATTATCGGGTTAGCATTGTTGATTAGAAACAGCCTCTTCTTTTCCTCCTGACTGGCGAAGCTCTTTAATGATAGGCCTATTTTCTCTGCTTCATTTAGTTGTGGGGACAGGAGCATCAAATGTGTTCCAGTAACCCTTGCCTGCCTGCCTGCCTGCCTGCCTGCCTGCCTGCCAGGGGGGAAGGACATTTTCCAAATGTCGCTGAAAGCCACTGACCCCCCTGCAGGGGGTGGGTCAGCATCGAAACACCCAACACTTCTCTGCCCCCAGTGAAAACGGAAACCAGCATCAAAGCTGTTTGTTCATCCTAGCTTCCAATTTAAAAAACAAAAAGCCTTCAAGAAATGTAGTTCTTGGACAGGGCAAGGGCCTCTGGCTAGGAAGAGACAAATCTCCTCACTTTGGGTTTCTTTCAATTTCCTTTTTCCCCAGTCTTGTTGCTCATTGCAAAGTATGCTTCACCTTGAACTTTGAGGTTTTATTTCAAGTTCACATGAAAATCAGTGTGCATTTTGGAGTGCTTTTGTCCTAATGCAGAAGTTTGGTAGGAAAACTTACCCCATTTTTCTGAGCAACTTTCCCACTATTGTGTGTGTGTGTGTCCCACTATACACACACACGCACACACACATTTGCTCACATATGGACACCTTTGCGAGCATTCTTGGAGAAGTTTGTTGCAAAATTTGGAGAAATAAATCGGAGAAACGGGAGTTTCAAAGGATGGATAACTGAGCTCAGTTTACACACCAATTCTAAACTGTGAAATTAGGTAGCTTCGCAGGAACTTCTTCCCATCCCTATTGCCTGCGGAGGTTTCCTAGTAGCTTCGGGTGGAGGAAGTTCTTGGCAAAGGCCGCAGCAGGCTGGCCCGTGCAGGAAGCGGGCCGCGGGGCAGGCAGCGCGGCGCAGCCCGGGCGCTGCCGGGGCGGCTCCTGCGCCGGCTGCCCCGCACTCGAAGCGTCGGACCAGGAGTCGCCAGGCGCGGCCCCCAGAGGCCTGGCTGCTACACTCCTTTCCCATCAAGGCAAAGGCCTTCCCTTTCCGCTGAGGAAAGAGCTTTTAAGAGGCAGCTGCTGCAGTTCAAAAATAGCTTTTTGGCAGAAGATGCTCTCTGCAGAGAGAAAGCAAAGGCTCCGCGTGGGTGGCTCTCCTCGGGCGGCGAGGAGAGGTGCCGTGGCTGGCTCTGTGCGTGTGGGGCGGGGAGTTAGGGTTAGGATCCCCATTCTGCCTCGCTGCTGCTGGTCCCCGGGAGTCCCCTCCTGCTCGTTTCTGCCAGGGTCTCAACTCTTATTTCCTCACCTGAAGGGGACACAAAATGGGCGCCTTCCTCCTCCCCCTTTCCCATTCGTCCCCAGCCCCTTCTGTCCTCTTCTCTCTAGTGCCCTAGGGGCCTCCTCGGGGCAGAGAACTGCCGTGCTACACGGTTTGTGCTGTGTCTACACACGTGTCGCTTAATAGACTGCAGTGCCACTCCCAGGTAGGAGACATCTGATTCTCGAAGCAGACACGGCTGCATTTGGGAAGGGCACACTCTGTTCAGACTAGATGGCCTGGGAGGCCACTCAGGACTCGCTCTGTTTCCGTGTTTGTCTGTTCATTGGAAAGGCCTCCCATCCCTGAGGAGCTGCCAAAGAAGAAGTGGGCAGCAGGTGTCTTTGCCTTGCGTGAAGGCCTGGCTGCAGCATGGGGCAGACACACGACCACCCAGCACAGGGGAACACCCCGGCACTGAGCAAAGCGGCATGGAGGAGTGTTCTAGAGTGTATATTCCTGGGTAGGGCTTGGGCTGGATGGGCTGCGGGTACGAGTGGGAGGGTGGCCCAGGAAGGAACAACCAAGTCCAGAACTGGCAGCCACGGTTCCCAATGGAACCCTTCACCTTTGGCTGCCTCGGAAACCAGCCACCTGTTTATTGAATGTTATTCCAGCCATTGACCTCTGCGCATTTGCCTTTCCATTCCTGCATCTACTTATGTGCTGAAACTCGCATCCAGAAGGTCATGGGAGCGAAAAGCTGGAACGGTTGGAAACAATTTACATCCTTCGATCAGCGGATTAACTGCTCATCCAAAGCAAACTAGGCCTGGTATCTGGAGGGTGTTCAGCATTTTTGATGGTGAAATTTTCTTTGACTTTATGGTCGATATTAAGTGGCCTGCGATTTGATCATTTTAGATATAAGGGTGCATTTTATATAAATTGCAGGGATTTGAATGTTTCACAAGATACCACGAAGGGAAGAGACACACCGACGGCCTGGTCACTGGGCCACCCAAAGGGAGCAGAAGAACAAGCGGGAGAAGGTGCTGCAGTGGCACATGGAAGGGGCAAGAGGCGAGGCCGGGGGGCAGCCACAGCCAGGCGCCGAGGCGAGGACCAGCCCGTGCTGTTTTCGCAGGTGGGGGCCATGCTGGGCTTTCCAGTCTTCCACTTGTTTCTTTCTGTTTTCACATCAGTTTTCACATTAATGATACATGCATTTTTGTTGGGAGAAATCCAAAAGACTGATTCACATACAAATTTCCAAAGTGTGAAGTCTTTTTACATTCATTTATCAAATTGAAAAGTGACCAAAATCTCCCATTCTAACTGAAAACACCGGAAGCAGCCCCGTGTCCCCCTGTACACAAACCGGCTTTCCTCCTCCCAGCCCATTTGTCTGCTCCGCAGACCCGCCTGTCAGAGGTCTCTGAAGATCTCCTTTGTGTCCTGCAGCCTGAGAGCGAGCGGGGCCTCTCGAGGCATGGCCCCCAGCAGCTGGAAAGGCCCCAGATGCTGAGAGAGAGAGAGAGAGAGAGAGAGAGAGAGAGGAAGCCTCAGTCCTGCCACATGGGCGGAAAGGCAGCAGCCGCGGCTTCTGAAATCTCCCCAAGTGGGGTTGCTTAGCAATCTCAGCTGCGGCTTGGTTACGGAGCGGGTCTGTGCTACTGAGGAGCCTTTTTACCATGTGGCGATTTTCTTGACGTGACCTCTAGAAGCCGCCTTGAGCGCATGGCAGAAAGCGTCCTCACGGGCAGCAGCACCGTGAGAGGCCCAGGACTGAACACAGTGCTCCAGTTGTCATATAGAGTGGCAGTAGTCCCTCTCTCGACCTAGAAGCCACACTTCTGGCTCTGCAGCCAAGGGTGGTGCTCGCCCTCTTGGCCGCCGCGTCACACGGCTGACCCATGTCTAGCCTGCAGTCGACCAGCAGCCCGAGGTCCCTTTCACAAGTGCGGCTCTCCAGCCCCTTGTCCCCTACCCTGTGCATGTGACGGCCCTTCCTGTGCCATGCCTGGCGTCCGTGCAAATTTATCCATGTGCCTGTTGAATTAGGAAAGACACGCAGCCCGGCTGTGGCATGCCCTGCGAGTGCCCAGTGGCCGGGGCGATTTCCTTCCCGCGCAGAACTGCTCCTTGCCCTGGCGTCCTCCAAGGGGCCCAGGCTGGCATGATGCCGCCACCGCTCTGGACCCACACGGCATCCCCATGCAAGACGACGGCTCCCTGGCCGGTGAGGGCCTCTGGGCTCCGTGCCCCCCACCCCCAGCATTGGCTTGATCCGCCTCTCACGCCCTGGCAGGAAGCCATCCTGGGCAGTGTGTGTGGACTCAGTACGCAACCTACCACGCCAGTGCGGAGCTCAGCAACCAGCCAGTCCGAATGTCTGCCAGGGCTTCCCAGAGGCGTGCGGTGGGGGCAGCGCACAGCCAAGAATGGCCAGGGAGGAATGCGGTGTGAAGGGCTGCTGCCTGCAGCTTGGTGAGGCATTTGCAGGTGACACGGGGGGGGGGGGGGTGGCACCCCTGCGATCGTGCCGCTCCTCCTCGGGCCTCCAGCCACTGCCCCGGTGCCCCTTCGTGTGGCTGGCAGCTGCTCTGCACTGCGCCTGCTTCCACGGGCTGCCTTCTTCCACTTCACAGCATGCGCTTTAAAAGGAAAGGGGGAATTGGATGTTTAGCTAAATGGATACTTGGGGGATGGATCTGCGCCACTAGGCTGCCAACCACCCGAAGTCCTCCTCCTCTTCTTCCTCCCCTTCTGTTTGCACTGAGACCTTACTCCCCTTAAATAAGTCTCCAGTGTGACCACATGTGGAATCTTTGTTCAGTTCAGTGCCTGAAAAGGGGCATCACCGAGCTGGAAAAAGTCCTGGGAAGGGCAGCAAAATGAGCAGGGCCGGAGCAGCTCCCCTGTGAGGAGCGGCCGTGACAGCTGGGACTGTGTGGCTTCGAAGAAAGGCGAGAGGCGTGAGGGCCGGGCTGAGGAGGCCTTGCCGCGCACTGCTGTGGGTTGGGGGGGGGGTCCTGCAGGCGGCTGGGTTGCCGCCGTGTGTGCGGAGGGCTGCCCGGATGGGCTTTGCGGCTGGTCCAGCAGGGCACCTCTTGTGCCTTGCATTCTTGACTCACAGCAGTTTAACATGGGGCCCCCAAAAGACAAACACAGGGACAAAATGAAGACAGAGATGGAGCAGGAAGGGGGACTGGGAAAATTTATTTTTCCATGTTGGAGTAGGTAAAGAGGGGGGGTGCTGGCAAAGAGGCGCCAGACTGCACCTGCAAAGTTTCGTGCGATGCGGCCCTCAAGGGGCCGGCTCCTTGCCACCTGAAAGGGGAGGACAGGCTGCACTTCTGGACGGCGATCAGCGCTGGGCAGGTTCAGGCCAGGGTTAGTAGTATCTTAGTGGCATCTTGCTACTCCCATCCAGGTCCAGGGTTCCTCTTTTAAAATCTCTTCCAGAGTTGAGCGGCGTTGATTATCGGTGAAGCAACTGCGTGCTGTGTGGGGAGAGAGAGGGCAGCTCCATTTAAGAGGCGAGGAAGAGAAGAGGCCTCCACCCAGGAGCACTGTGATCCCACCTGGGCGAAGAGTTCCCACTTCTTGTTTTTCTCCACCCCTCCTCTACAGGAAGCAATGCCCACCGCTTGTAGCCTTGGCCACTGGTCGCTAGGCCACTGGTCGCGCCGGCAGGCGGAGCCGCTGGGCAGGACCTGCTCCGGCCCATGTGCTCCCAGCCAGCTCTGGGGGGAGGGCTGGAAGCTCCCGCCGCCTGAGGCCTCAGCCAGGCTCACGAACGCGTCCCTCCCTGGCAGGAACTTTCGAGGCGGCTGGGAGCCTGTCCCGCTGCCCCGTGGCTCCCCCCGCACACCTCACATGCTTTTGCGAGGACAGCATGGAGAGGAAGGGGATCACGCCAGCCACCTTCCAGCGAGAAAAGCAGGGACGAGCGAGCGAAGGGATGAGTGGAAGGCCAGCCTGGCAAGCAGACCGGCTTCCCAGGCAAACGTGGTGCGGGAAGCTCCCGCCCGCTGCCCCCCCCCCCCCCCCGCACGCTTGCTGGTTCAATGCATCCCGTGAATAAAGGATGGGGCAGCCTCACAGGATGTATCCCGGGCTGGCGTTTGCCTCTTGCTTGCTGATTGCAGGGCCAGGTACAGTGGTGCCTCGGCTCACGAACGCCTTGGGTCACGACCAAATTGGGTCGCGAACAACAATTTCATGAAAATTTTGACGTGGGTCGCGAACTGCGCATTGGGTGGCGACCAAGATCACAGCCATCTCCCCCCCCCCCCCCCCCCAGGGGGGGGATGACCACAAACGCAGGTGCGTTCATGCAGGGGAGGGAAACATGATAACGGGCGCCCCCCCGGAGGAAAGGGGGGGGGGGGGGGGGAGATGGCCGTGATTGTGCCCGTCTCTCCCTCCCCCAGCCTGCAGTTGCGACCGTCTCCCCCCAGCACGCTGGATGATGGGCGCGATCTTGGTCCTGCTGGGGGGGCGGGGAGATGGCCAAGCTTGTGCTCAGGGTGGGGAGGGGGAGTTGGCCATGGTCTTTGTTGTTGTTTGTCATTTTTCTTCACATTTTTCTGATTTAAAAAAATGGTTACAGAACGGATTAACCTTATTTACATTGAACCTTATGAGGAAATTTAACTTGGCTCACAACCAGCTTGGATCCCGACCTGAGTCCTGGAGCGGATTAAATTCGTGAGCCAAGGTACCAATGTATTTATTTTTAACTTCATACTGACTAGGAAAAGTGCGAGGGGGGCTGCTGGCAAACAATATCTTGTTTTGCTCCCAACAGTTTAGGAATTCTGGTAGAGTGCTTAACAGAGAGAGTTCAAGCATTTCTTTTGGTGCAGGCAGGGGACGAAACCATGGCACCACTGAATAAAAAGAGCATTTTTCTTCGCTGCTGGCTGAGAAATGGGGTGTGATTCAGGGGAAAGTCCCGTCCCCTCCCCAGCTGCCTCTTCTGGACGTCTTTGCTGTTCGCCTGCTCTGCTGGAGGGTGATCGACACAACAAGCCGCCACGGCCGTTACCTTCGTTGCTGTGCGCCTGTGTCCGCTGAGCCCTGCCGGGGCATTTCAGGATGTCACGTTAGGTCTTTAGAAAACATGAACAGAACAGCCTGTCCTGTGGCTTCTCTCCACCATGGCGGCTTGTTGTGACATCTGAACCGGGAAAATAGAACCCGACGCAGTGTCTTGATGGACTGGTGGGGGGCCAACCTGCCAAGCGGCAAGCCAGCAAGTTTTCTGATGGCTGCCATTTGGCGAGGCTGGCAGAGGCCTCTGTGCACTGCCCGCCCCCTGCCCTCAAAGTCTTCCTTGGGCCAGGATCAGGCCACCCACTGGGTGCTGCTGCGGGCAGGCCAGTGGCACTCGGCGGACCCCCGCCAGCCAGGAGGCCCCTCACACATGTGGGTGGGTGTAACTCATCTGAGGGGTTCAGCAGGCCCCCCGTCTCACGTGTGTCGGAGAGGCGTCCCCAGTCCAGTGCCTGCTTTGTGCGCATCATCTGGAGGTGGGGGCAAGAAAGGGGGCGAGTGCTGCTCCCCTTCACGGCTGCTGCGGGCAAGAGCGGTGCTCAGGGGGGCACTGCATGGGGGATGCCCTCCGGAAAGTGCAGGGCGCCTCTGCCATGCCTACGGCGACTGGTCCACGCTGGGGGCTGCCCTCCCCCCCCTTCCAAAATTGCCTGCTTCTGCCTTTCCGTACTGATTTCAGAAGCAGTCCCCAAGCTCTAAAACCACCAATACCTGGGCTAAAAATGCCCGACAACAAGGAAAGAGGCAAGGTGCCCCGTACGGCCAGGCTCTTTGCGGAAGGGTCAGCGAAGGAAGCGCTCAAGTGGCGTGGGGGCCGAGCTTGGCTGCGTCTTCAGCCAGCAGGGCTGTGTTCTGGGGGTGCGGCCCATGAGGGAGGGTGGCTCTGCTGGTGAGGCTGGGCTGGGCTTGTGCTGCGACGAGGCAGGAAGCCTGCCAGTGTCCCCGGTCCTGTTTTCTCAGTGAGCACAGGAGCAAAAGGGAATGGAAGTTTTCTTAAGCAGCAGCCGACTTTCCTGGAACGATGAGCCCCCTTCCTGCTCCCCACATTTTCCTCATCGCTTTCTAGGTGGTGCTGAGCCGTCTGGTGGCCAATCCCACCAGAATTGGAGATTATTTCCTGGCACCTTGCAAGTAAGCAAAGGTCTGCCCCTCTT
The DNA here is from genome assembly GCF_004798865.1 of Varanus komodoensis. Classification (NCBI taxonomy): domain Eukaryota; kingdom Metazoa; phylum Chordata; class Lepidosauria; order Squamata; family Varanidae; genus Varanus; species Varanus komodoensis. The sequence continues at coordinate 985,292 of NW_025335283.1, forward strand.
CTGGGAACAAGTAAATAGAGCAAAACTTCTAAATTTAGTAAATAAACCACAAATGTCTCCAGGCCTTTATAATCTTCACATCAGCAGGACAAGATGCTTACTCAATAAAAGAATTGAGCTAAGTGATCGCAGCATGTAATTCCATAAGGATTTTTTTTTCCAGCGGAAAATGCTATCATTTTCCATCTCTGTTTAATGAATCATGTGAATTATAGGAACATTTACAAATGGTTTTCTCTGCAGCCTATTAGTTTGTTTCTGTAGGGTTCTAATGGAAGACATGCCTCATTTAGAGTTCGTCTTGCCCTGCAGCTATAAAGAATAAATTGTATTATTATAAGCAGTTACCTTTGAAAATGATCTTGTAAAAAAGTACATTGCATTATTGGCAAAGTGGGTGTGGGGGGGATTGTCATTTTAGACCAAATGCTGCAGGCGGTGAATTGAGTGAGGCTTTGTTTTTCTGCCTGTTTGGAGCACCGAGCCAGGCAGGCTGGGAAAGAAAAGCTGCTGGAAGAGAACTGGGAGCGGCGGCTCGAGTGCCACGGTCCGCTGTGGGTCAGGACGGGGATGGGTCCCGGACCCAGGCCAGGTGATGGAGCCCTCTGCCGTGAGCGCCTGGCCCGCAGGCCGCTTGTCTCCGGCTCTTTTCTCAGCTGCTCCTCCACTGCTGCCATAGAAATCGTGGGGAACCCGCCTCTCCACACTCCAGGCTGGCTGCGTGGAGCAGCACGGGCGGCAGAGCCTCAGTCGCGCACGCTCTGTGTCCTTCGCAGGCCCCTTCGCTTTAGTGCGGGTGTACAAAATGGTCGAAAGGCCACGCTCCGATCAGACAGGGAAGGGGATCTTTGCATGTGGGGAAATAGACCGGACCCGCAGATGAGGCAGCTGACAGTTCAGTGCGGCAGCAGCTGGGCGGGTGTCGGCGCGGCCAGGCTGACCTGCGCTCCCAGCGATATCGCTGGGCATCCTTTGCCAGATCTCAGCAGGGCTTCGCATTTGCAGACAAGCTGCAGCCTCTCGCAGGCCAACTCAGGGTGCAAGCTGCCCTCGGGGGGCCCCCTCCCCACTTTTCTCAAGGCACTGAGAGCATCGCCTGGTTGTCTGCCCCCTGCAGAGGCATCTCAACAACCTGGAGGGCATGCGATGGAAGGCGAATGGATGGAACTGCTTCACCCTGATGGGCTGCCAGGCAGTCCAAATGAGAGGGAGCCCCGGGAAGGGCTGCTGGGCCCCGTCCTGAAGTGCTTTGCCCCCACTCGCCCCCTAGAACTCGGACTCTGGGTCGGCCCTGGCTGAAGTCCTGCATTTCAAATGCATTTCTGCACTGGGGGTGAGCAAAGCAGGGTGCCCAGGCAAGCAGACTCCCGTTCGTCCAAGTGCTCCAAATTCTACCTCTAAGCTCCGACTTTTTTGTGTCATTGCCAGACTGTGAACTTCGGTGGGTGGGGAGCTGCGTGAGCCAGGAATTCCTAAGACATCATTTCCGCTGCAGGAACGGCCTGGTGCTTCCCATCCAGCGCACAGGACCTTTGCAGTGCCCTGTGCCGCGCATGGAAAGTGTTCTCTTACCCAGGAAGCTGAGAGGGCGCAAGCAGCCACACTGGGCCGCGTCTAGCAGGACGGGCTGGTGACGGTCATGCAGGACGTGGGCTTTTGGCACCAGGCAGCCCGCCCTTCCCTGGGGAAAGGGCCTCGTGCCAGCGCCAGGTGCATTTTCTCTGTCCAGGTGGATGCTTGGGATGGGGGGAATCTCGGCCTCGTTTCCCTCTCTGCCAGCCCCAGCCAGGGGCCCTGGGCAGCCCTCCCGAGGGTTTGCTGTTCCCTGAGGCAACCTTCAGAGGGCTTTTGAGGATACAGGCCACAGGCAGATGATCCTGGAGCACCGAAAATCTGCAGCGATTTCGAAGGTGGTATTGATCCACCCATAAGGAAGGAAATTGGACGATGTGGCTGCACTGCTGGAAATGAGAATGGCCAGAGGAGGTCAGATTTCAGGGCCAGTCAGGGTGTCACCACGAAAAGGAGGTCCTTCTCCATTTCATCCTCACAGGTAGGTTAGATGGAGCGTCCGTGCCTGGCCCAAAGTCTCCCAGGGCACCTTCTGGCTGAGTGGGGATGCTGACCTGCCTTCCTGAGTCCCAGGGCAGAATTTTGCCCACTACACCACCCTGGCTTTAGCTGCCCGTCATTCCGTAGATCTTCCCTTTTGCCTTGCGCCCCCACGGCCGCTTGCAAAATGCTGAAGCAGAGGGAAGTGTACTGCTCCCCCGCTTGGCACGGAGCACGCCATCCTCCCTGCTGGGGAGGGCCAGAGCCTGCCTCGGATGCTCCCCGCTGCAGGGGGCTGGTGGCAGGTGGTCCTGGGTGTGGAAATCCGTGGGAGGGGGCGCGGCCTTCTCTGCCTCCCGCCTCACCCTCTTGCTCCTTCCCACACGGCTGGGCTGGGCTTCTCTAAGGAAGACGACCGTGCCAGTCAGCCTCGGTCCGAGCTGGCCAAAGCAGTGGCAAGGGAAAGCACGGACACTCAGGGAGGGCTCCTTGAGCATTGAGGCAGCTTCAGAAGGGACGTGAAAGGGAAGGCCTGGCCGCCCGGCTGGGGCCACAGGGCTGCTGACGAAAAAGACAGGAGGGTGAGGGGGTGGGCCCCTCGTTCTCTCGTGCCGCCTTCTGGAAGGAAGGAGGCACGGGAAGAAGCCCGAGCAGCGTCTCTCCGAGGCAGGCAGCCCCGCAGGGGGTGGGGTAGCAGGGATGGCGGCGGGGAGGGCAGAGGGGAGGACGCGCCCCGCTGGCAGTGCAGGGCCCATCCCCACCCATCGTGGCCTGGCTGCGCCGGTCGGTCGGCTCCGAGTCCCCGTGCGCTGAAGCGGCTGGGGCAGAGAATCCCCGCAGCTCTTCCCGCCCCGCAGCTGCTGGCCGGCAGGGCTTTCGGCGGGTGGAGGGCTCCGCTGTGGAGCCCTGTCCTCTCAAGCGTCTTTCCTGGAGGGTGCCGTCCTGAAGCGGGGGCCAGTGTGCCCAACCCGTGGGATCATTTTCTCCCGCCCTCCCCCAAATTGCCACAAAAGGCTTGTTGTGACCCCTTCACGTGCACTGGGCTTCCAGGTCCTGGCTTGGTATTCCAGCCACTTCGCCACACCAAGCCCAGCCCGTGATCTTGGAATCCAGGCGGCTTCCAGGCAGCTTCCAGCCGTTTCCAGTGGAGGTCCTGGTTCCAGAAGGGCCACAAGTTTTTATGAAAAGAGGCTCAGCTGTGGGATGGAGTGTTCAGCAGGGCTTCACATCTAATACCAGATTCCCATAGATATTCTTCTGGACCATCGATTATTTTCGATTTGCAAAGCATTCAACAAAAGAAATAAGTACAGTGTAATCTCTTTTGCATGAGCCTCATATAAGCCTTTATCTGCCCAGTAGAACAAGCTGCTGATAAGAGGGGCTGCTTGTAAAATTATCTTGTAACTTTAACAGTCTGGCTATGCAGCACATGTTACTTGTTGCTAAGTAACTATCTTCACAAAGCTAAACAAAAGCTTCTGAGAGTGGAAGGAGAGCGTCTTGCCTGTGCTCCTCCGGGATTTTGCCAGGCGGAGGGGGCAAGCCTGGCAGCCCTGCGCCTCTGCCACTTGGGCTGGTGTGGGCCGACCGGCCAGCCCCGCTCTGCCTCCGGGCCCACCGGCCTCCCCACGCCCCAGGCCCCGGGAAGGAGATGGGCCCGCGCGTCCCCTGCACCCTTCAGCGGAGACCCCCGAAGCCAGCCAGCAGCAGCAGAATATGCATGATCCAGCAGCCCGAGGGAGGGAAGGAGCATCATGTCAGCACCTGTGCTAAGCCAGGAGCTTTCCTAGGGCCAAAGAATGAGTGGAAACTTCCTTGCGCAGGGAGGCACCGATCCCCTTCCTGCTAGCTTCTGAAGGGCAAGAGGGCAAGGATCCTGGGCAGACCGATTGCTGACATCCTGGACCCGCACAGACTAAAATTCACCCCCAGGGCTGGACCAGGTTGTGTCCTGGGATCCTTGCCTGACCAAGCCGCTATTACATTGACACTGACGTTCTGGCGGAGGCAAGAGGAAGTGCCGTTGGGCGCAGAGACACCCGGGAACACGCTGGCATGAAGAGAAGCGGTGCCTTCTGGCAGGCCATGCGCGGAGTGCAGGGGGCTGGGGTCCAGCAGGCCGAGCAACTCTTTGCCCGACAAAAAGGTCAGCAAGCTTACATATGACTTCTGCTCACACACGCAATACAGATATGCGGACACAGAGAAAACCACAGTCCCCCATCTCTGCGGCAGAGCAGATCAGTACAAGCCATCTTGGAATGAGCTCAGGCAGTTTGGCCTCTTCACCTTGGCTGCCTCTGGCCCACAAGCATCGGCCGCGTGGTTTGCCGCTCTTAAACCAGGGACGCTGCTTGCGTCACCGCCAGGGGTGGGTGAGCCTGTCCATTTCAGTCGGGTCTCGAGGTGTTTGTTTATTGCACTGATTTATCTCAGGTCCACATTTTCCAAATCTGCTCCCGAGCAGCTCTTGGTGCCAAGCAACCGTTTGGCCCGGGAGGGGCTTTCCGCCGGTGCCTTTTCAAGTCCAGGCTCTGCTCTGGACCGATGGCCTTCTCCAGGGTAGCCTGCCTCACCCCACCCCTGGCCTCGGATTGCAGACCCATGGGCTTAGCCGGGGAAGTCCATCTGCTACCAATAAATCAGCAGCTGCTGCGGAGGAGCAGCTTATTTATTTGAGGGGCTGTGCGGAGATGCATGGAGCAGCCAGCCCGGTTTTCCCAGTGACCCCTGTGGCCTTAGCCTGGCTGGACAAGGAGGGGCAACCTCTCCCGGACCAAGGGCCAGACTCACTTCCGGGGTTTCGTGGGGGCGCTCTCCGTGGATGGGCCAGGCCAAAGGCGGAAAGGGTGGGGGTCGCACTTATTCCAGCTGGAAGAGCTTGTTGCCCGGGACAGAGTGCAGGAGAGACATGCCGACCTTTGAGCGTGGGAGGGAAGCAGGCCGGGGGCACAGAAGGATCTGTGCCTGAGGTGGGGGCATGGCGCAGGAGGGCCAGATTTGCTTTCCGGCCTCAGTCTCCCAGCCACGCACGCAACAACACCAGGAAGCTGCCCCATGGAGCCCCACCATCAGCACTCCGGCCCGCAGTGGCTTCAGGACAAGCCCCTCTGCAGATGTGGCTTTCCAGGCCAAGGAGAAGGGGTCTTGGAGGGGGTGCGTGCGTGCGTGTGTGTGTGTGAAATGCGGCATCAGCAGCTTCTAGGCTGATAGCTGCTCCTGTCACTGACATACAGTAGTGGAAACTGAAATCCAATTTGGGGGTTGTCAGCTTGGTAAATGGTATTCTTTAGGGGTGATCTCCTAGTAAATACACTTAAACTCCAAATTAGAGAGCCAGATTGCTCAGTCAGAGAGCTGTTTGTGGGAACTCAAGGGGGGCTTCTCAACAGAAGAGGTGTCACATTAAGAGCACTAATGCAGGGGATGAGGAATGGCCATTTTCCATCAAACGGCTTAGTGGTGTCACTTCTTATTCTCAGACGGAGGTTCTGAACTGCATATATGCCTCGCAGCCAGCACTTGCACACATAATGGAGTGTGGGGCAGTTCTAGGGTCGAAGCAGGCTCTGCTGTGTGCGGGTGGGCCCACGTGCAGGCTTTGAAAGCCGCTGCAGGCTGGAGCCGAGCCCCTGCTGAGTGAAGAGGGACATGGCGGCTGCGGAGGCTGCGCCAGAGGCGGCCCAGGCACGGACGGGGATGCTGGCCCCGGCCCCAGCCCCAGCCCCGCTGAGATTGGCAGCCGCCCTGTGACGCCTCCATCTGAGCCTTAGCTCAGCATGCAGATCCCTCCAAAGCTGCGCGGGCGTCATGAGGTGCTTCCCATTCCCCCCCTCACTGAATAGTCCGTCAGTATTTCAGCATCTCCTGTCCCTCGCGAGTGCTTTTCTTCCTTTTGAGTGGCTTCACGTGGCATCTTGCCCAGCTGAGCTTTCTGAAATGGGTCTTCTGAAGTCCTGGGTATGCACCCGAGTGAGCTGTTTTCACAGCCACTGCTGCAACAAATTCCAGGACGACCAGGTCATGTTCCCACGACACTCCGCATCCTTATCAGTGCTCTCTGTGGAGGAGAGACAGCTGTTCAAGCGAGTGAAAGACATGCCACTGAAGTCCAGGGATTTTTTGGAGTCTTTCTTGAAAGGCAAAATCAGAGGAGTTTTTTACAAGCAAACGGGGCCAAGAGATGTGTCTGACCAGTGGGATGGGGAATGTAATCCAGGCCAACATAGGTCCCTAGGGACTGAAGAAGAGCTAAGCCAGCTCAGGCTGCATCAGTCCCCTGAAAAGTGGATGATGAACGTTGCCGAACCTGCCATTAAAGTGAGATTTGTGAGCGCCGCCTTGTCCGGGGCAGAGCCCAGTTGATGGCCATGAATGTATTATTTAAAGCTCTGGAGAAAAAGGGCGGGATTGCTCAAGTACCCGGGACTGCATCCAGTCGCTGGCCTTGGGTTTCGAGTCCCCTCCGGTGTATGCTTGTGGGGAGGTTGAGAGCCAAAGGAAGCGCCCCCGTCCTCGGACTTCTGCTTCAGCCAGTCAGCCAGCGCTCCTCTTCGGATCCAAACACACTTTTCTCCCCAAACGTTCTGACTTTCCTTGTCATGTCAAATCCTATTTCAAAGCCACAACATTTTGGTAATCCTCTTTCCAGAGCTTCGAAAGCCCCCCTCCCCCTCCCCCTCCCCCGCCTGTCCTCCCTGCAGCCGCAACCAGTGTGAAGTGGTTCTGACAGGGCAGCCGGGCCCTGGCACTGGCTTAGGCACCCGTTGCCACAGCCGGGCCCCCGCCCCCCCGCTTTCTGCCGAGGGCAGTTCCAGCTGCTGCCGCGCCCTTGCGGGTGGGATGCTGGCGGGCGGGCGGGCGCCCAGGTCTCCCGCAGGCCGCCGACCCCTCCGCCGCAGCCCCGCGCCCGCAGCGTGAGGGGCGTGGCCAGGCCACGGCTGCCCCTTGCCTCCCGCTCCCTTCCGGGAGCCCCGCGGTCGGTCGGGACTTCCCCGGGCCCGCACCGCGTCCGCGTCCGCACAAAGGCTGTGGGGATGCAGGTGGGGCTGGTGCTTCTGGGCTTCTTCTGTAACGAAGGGCTGGAGCTGGACCGGCCGGTTGCTTCCAGTGGCTGGGGCCGCCCATCCCTCAGAGTCACCCTGCCAAGAGCCAAGGCGAACGTACCTGCCTGTGCAAGGAAGTGCCCAGGGGCACCGAGCCCTCGGCCAGGTGAGTGGAAGGGCCGACGGGTGGTGGCTGGCGTAAGGTTCTGGCTGGCTCTGTCCCCCCCCCCCCCCGCCAGCCCTTCAGGTCCTCTTGCTGCCCCCCCTGGGCTCCTGGGCCGCCGTAGACCCCCCTTCCTCTCTCCTCTGGGTCCCTTCTGGCTCGCTCTGTTTCTATGTATCTATGGTCACTCTCGGCCATCCTTCCATCAGTAAGCATAGATGTTTTTCCTTTTATTCAAGTAGGCTTTGTGCTATTTATAGTAGTTTTACTGCTTAAAACTTTATAGTAGTGTTTCTGCTTTACTAAGCTTTTATTTCCCTCTGAGTGTAAGTTGTTTTGAGTGCTGAAAGTCCTTCCTCGCAGTTTGGGTTCCCACCATCCGCATTTCCTTGCAGTGGGTTCCCCTTGAAACGTTTCCTTATTCTTGTCTACGTTGCTTTTCTCCTTCACAGTAGGTGGGGAGAGCATGGTCTGTCCTGGGGACATCCCAGCGGCTGGAAGGGGCTGCAGGGGGCATGTTCGGGTGAGCTAAAGTGTGTCACAAGCCGAGCCTTGTGAGAGCGCTGAGGTAACACTGGGAGCGTGTCCGGAGCAACTGGGAGAATGGGGCTGATGGTTCTGGGTGTGGACTGAACGCATGTCTAAGCCACCCAGGAAGGCCTCGGCAGTTATAGGCGGCCTGTAAATACATGAATATATATGTGTGTGTGTGTGTGTGTCTGCCTGCCTGCCTGCCTGCCTGCCTGCTCACTTTGCTTTCCACCAGCTAGGAGTTCTCTTGGGATGCTATGCTGGCACTGGTGTCTGCTCACATTTGGTTTGCTGCTATTCTTTTGTAAACCACTTTGGAAAGCGCTTCAGATGAGAAGTGCAATATAAATGTCATCACTCCATCAGTGCTGGAGGGCAACAGAGAAACGGCGAAGCTACTTGACCGCAGCCGTGCCGTTCTCCTCCCGCACAGCGGGCTGTGGCCAGGCCCAACTGCCGGTCAGAGGGTGCAGGCGCACAGGTCAGGCCGAGGAGCCAGTGCGTGGGCCACTCCAAATGGGCAGGCCTTCAGGGCTCGGTGCGGTCAGCCTAGAGCCCGGTGCGTGGCCTCTGCCGCCGGTCACGTTGGGCGGTGCTTGGGAAGCCCCCAGAGGCAGGCCAGCGTTGCCCCCATTTTGGGGGCTGTGGCGGGAGGAGGCAGTCAACTGCTGGCCAGCCTTCCTAACACCGGGACCAGGAAAGGGTCTGTGCCACATGCGGGGCAATCAGCCGGTGGACGCCGTCACCATGAGCTGGAATAAGTTTCTCGAGCACAAGTAATTCCAAGCTAACTGTATCTCCCTTTTTGATTGCATTACTAACTTGACAGAAGAGGAGAATTCTGTGAGTACACTGTATTTATTTAAAAGATGGTTAGCTTGCCTTTTGGGGTACACTGCCCTCACAAGGTGGCTTATAAGACTTCAAAATCACACAATAGAACATTTTTTAAAAGCCCTTCAACGGCTGAAGATGTTTTCACAAGCATAGCACAATTCAGCGAAATGCAGGCTGGAACATTTGTCATTTTCCAGGCCAGCAGTGAGGAAGCCATGCTGCTCTCTCCGGGGAGATGTCCCCAAGGCCCTCTCCTGGTCCCAGAAACTGCTTGCCACACAGCTCTTGCTGGCAGGCCAGAAAAGTGGGGCTTCCAGCACTGACCTTCCCACTGGCCAGGCCACATGGCCGAGCGGGACTTCCACCCTGGTCAGCAGAATGCCATCTTGCCCAGATTAAGCTCTTTATCCATCCTTGACTCTGTTCAGGGTTAGGGTTAGGCACTGGCTCAGGCACACTGTTCAAATCCCACATGACCTGTTCAAATCCTTCAGGTGCACAGTGGGTTGCTTGGCCAGCAGCCAGGCCACTGTGGCTTATTCCCAGGGTGGGCTGGCAAGATGTGGGAATATGCTCACACCAGATGCCCCACCTGGCCTTCTCTGAGCCCAGCAGGGCTCCTACCACATCCTGAAGGCTTATGCAGCTCCAGCACAGTAAGCTTTCAATTTTAAGTCTTTAATATGGCTTTAATTTTGACAAGCCATACCTTGGAAACCATACGTTAAGCTATAGAGTGTCATCTTGTTTAACTATCAATAAAATGAATAAAATGATGCTAAAGTGTATCAGAACCTCAGGCTTTCTCTAAAGATCCAGCATGGAATTCCCTTCCTGCCCCCTGCCCCTGGGCGCGGCTGCCGCTGCTGGCGAAGCGCCAGTGCCACTGCCCCCGCCTGCGCCCAGCCCGCTTGTGGCAGAACCGGACGGGCTGGGCAGGAGACCTGCCGGGGAGGAGGAGGGGGCATTCATGGGTGAGGAGGGAAGGGTGGACCCGGCAGACAGGGGTGGGCCCACTCACGGCCAGTTAGGCCAGCATGCCTAAGGGTGCCATCAGAGGCAGCTCCTGTTCGGTACCCGTTAGGTGAAGCGTTCGTGAGCTGTTGCGGCAGGTCTCTTTCTTGTGTGCATGTGTGTGCACAAGAGGGGAATAGTATTAGGGCTGAAGTTGGAGGTCATTATGGGAGGTTGGAGGTCATTATTGGCATAGTGGCTAACTGTTGAATGTTGGATGTTGCCAGTGGTACACAGAAGTTATGGTTGGTACAGAGAATAGTAGATTTTATTTATTTACTTGTTTATTTAAACAACTTACATGCCGCCCCATTGCATGAGCCTTGGGGCGGCTTACAGTCGTTAAAAGATTGAGGCCAAAGGTAGATTGTATGGGTTTAACTGGCTTGATAACTCCCTCCCCCCCCCCTTTCCCTTCCCTTTTTGTGTTTGTGTGTGTATTCCAGTGCTTAGTTTGTGCTGTTAGGTGCCAAGCTATGGAAGAAGGCAGAGTAATTGTGGGCAGTGGGACACGTGGTGATGAGTGGCCGTCAGAGGAGAGGAGGGGACAGATGCCTCCAGCCTGGCAAGATGTGGTACCCATGTAAGCCTGCCCTCAAGCCCGGTTGTTCAATGGCAGGTTGGTACATAACCAGATCTCACTTAGCCATGACCTTCTTGCGGATGAGGGTGCTGACCTGGGTTGGCAAGGCGGATGGCGTCCTCTCCCAATTTTGCCCCCCCCCCCCCCGGTACTCAATCCAGCACCAACATCACCTTGAGGACTGGGGAGGGGGAATGGCTATGGTTCATAGGAGCTCAGTCTCCCTCACTAGGCTTCCTGTCCACCTGAGTCCAGATCTTGAGTGTCTGTGTCTTGCATTGAACAACTGAGACAGAGTTGGGATTCTGCTGACATACCACACACCATGTTGCCCCAAAGTCTCAGACCCCACCCCTTCCATGCCAGGATATCCCATCTGGTGCAGTTCAGGACTCCATGATGGCCATGACAGCCATGGGACTGTCTCAACAAGTCACCAGCCTAACACATGAAAAGGCACATACTCTGAACCTGGCCTTCTAGACTGGGCAGGAAGAGGTCTTTCTGTAACCCCCATGTCATGGTCAGTTCACTTCCTTTTGAGGTTTGAACATTCAGCCCATTTCCCCCTCTGCAGGGGTGGGGGACCTGTTAGGTCACTCTGCCCCTGGAGACTGATGGATCTTGGTGGATTCCTGAGATCTCTGGGGGAGTGGCATGTTTGACATAGTTGATACTCCTCTTGAAGCCCAGCTTACCCTGTGGAATATGGAGACAAGCTGGGCAGTTAACTTGATCTCTCCTGAGCATCCTCTCTCTCCTTGCACAGCCCGTACAGCCCTCTGGAACATGGTGGAACTGAGGGTGAGGAAGCAGTTGGGAGACAACTGAGGCCCGAGTGGCAGAGAACTTGGGGCAAATCCAGCTGAACGTGACTTAGAGCTCATTGCTGAGCCTACCCTCCGGCTGTCTTGGGGCCTTTCCGTGCTGGTCCTAAAAGAGGACATGTTGAACTGTTAAAAATGACCACAGTTACACCACTCCTAAAAAAAATCAAAACAGGACACAGGTGATGTGAACAAGTGTAGACCAAAAGCCAACATCCCTGAAAGAAGAGCTGTCATCAATGACCTGGACCAGGGGGTGACCAGTCTGCTGATTAAATTCGCAGAGGATACGAAAATGGCAACAACTGAGGAGCAGGTACCCCAGATCCAGAAGGATCTGAAAAGATTATGGAAGTGGGCAGGAGACCACAGGATGGCGTTCAATGTGGATAAGTGCAAGGTCTTGCACTTGGGGCATAGGAATGGGTGTCATAAGTACAGGTTAGGGGACAAGAGGCTGGAGAGCAGCACTTGTAGAAGGGATCTCGGGGTGCTGGTCAACTGCAGGCAGAACATGAGTCAGCCGTGTGATGTGGTGGCCACGAGAGCGAACACCACGCTTGGTTGCATAGCCAGAAGAATGGCTTCTAGATCGAGAGAGGTATTACTACCACTCTACACGACTCTGGTGCACCCGCAACTGGAGCACTGTGTTCAGTCCTGGGCCTCTCACGGTGCTGCTGCCCGTGAGGACGCTTTCTGCCATGCACTCAAGGCGGCTTCTAAGGGTCACGTCAAGAAAATCGCCACATGGTAAAAAGGCTCCTCAGTAGCACAGACCCGCTCCGTAACCAAGCCGCAGCTGAGATTGCTAAGCAACCCCACTTGGGGAGATTTCAGAAGCCGCGGCTGCTGCCTTTCCGCCCATGTGGCAGGACTGAGGCTTCCTCTCTCTCTCTCTCTCTCTCTCTCAGCATCTGGGGCCTTTCCAGCTGCTGGGGGCCATGCCTCGAGAGGCCCCGCTCGCTCTCAGGCTGCAGGACACAAAGGAGATCTTCAGAGACCTCCGACAGGCGGGTCTGCGGAGCAGGCAAGTGGGCTGGGAGGAGGAGAGCCGGTTTGTGTACAGGGGGACACGGGGCTGCTTCGGGTGTTTTCAGTTAGAATGGGAGATTTTGGTCACTTTTCAATTTGATAAGTGAATGTAAAAAGACTTCACACTTTGGAAATTTGTATGTGAATCAGTCTTTCGGATTTCTCCCAACAAAAATGCATGTATCATTAATGTGAAAACTGATGTGAAAACAGAAAGAAACAAGTGGAAGACTGGAAAGCCCAGCATGGCCCCCACCTGCGAAAAACAGCACGGGCTGGTCCTCGCCTCGGCGCCTGGCTGTGGCTGCCCCCCGGCCTCGCCTCTTGCCCCTTCCATGTGCCACTGCAGCACCTTCTCCCGCTTGTTCTTCTGCTCCCTTCGGGTGGCCCAGTGACCAGGCCGTCCGTGTGTCTCTTCCCTTCATAGTATCTTGTGAAACATTCAAATCCCTGCAATTTATATAAAAGGCACCCTTATATCTAAAATGATCAAATCGCAGGCCACTTAATATCGACCATAAAGTCATACTGCACAACTAGTTCAAATGGAGTTTGGTGAAAAGTTCATTAATGCGATATCAAGCATCTATCAAAAGCAGTCTGCTAGGATTATAATCAATGGAGAATTTACAAATATAGATATACAGAAGGGTACAAGACAAGGTTGCCCGCTATCACCACTGTTGTTTATATTGATCCTAGAAGAGTTAAACAGAAATATCAGGGACAATATGGACATTAAAGGTACTAGAATTAGAGAGGAAAGCTATAAATTGCAAGCATTCACAGATGACCTAGTTCTCATAACTGAGGAACCCTTAGTAACAATGCCTAAACTCCTACAAAGGATTGAAGAGTATGGCGAATTACTGGGATGAAAATAAACAGAGAAAAGATGAAATTGTTTGTGAAAAATCTCACACAGGAGCAGAGAAAAACTCTGGTGGAACAAGTAGACTTTCAGATTTGTTAAAAAGGTTAAATATTTGGGAATTTATCTTACAGCTAAGCGTACCACTCTGAAAGAAGACAATTATGATAAACTATTTAAGGAAATTAAGAGTGATTTGGAAAAATGGGCTAATTTGCAATTATCCTTGCTGGGAAGAGTAGCACTAGCTAAAATGAATATCTTACCAAAGCTTTTGTTTCTATTCCAAATGATTCCCATAAAAATTGATAGAAAATTTTTTGATGATTTAAATTTTCAAATCTCGAGCTTTATATGGAGAAAGAAGAAACCAAGGATTGAACTAAAAATACTTCAGGAGGCTAAAGAGAATGGGGGCTTTGGTCTCCCCGACTGGATGCTGTATTATCAAGCTTCTGTTTTAACGTGGCTAAAAGAATGGATAACCTTAAGAAATAAGAGAATCTTGTATCTCGAAGGGCATGATTTGCAAATGGGTTGGCATGCTTATATGTGACGTGAAAAGGCTAAGGTACATGGTTCTTTTTTAAGTCATTATATTAGGAAATCGGTGTGGGAAAAGTTAAAGACAAAATTGTATAATAAATTACCAAGATGGCTTTCACCTATAGAAGCTCTTGTATATCCAAATGCATTGAACTTTGAAGCGATCGTAAGATAAGACAATATTTTGGATAATGATGGAGGATTGAAATTGAATCAAGAAATACAAGAACAAGGATCTAGTATTTCTTGGTGGCATAAGGTGCAGATACAATCGAGATTTGCTAAAGACTATAGAATGTGGGGCTTTTATAAAGATTTAACAGCATTTGATCAGGTGATACTTAAATCAGATGAGAAAATGATTAAAAGGCTATATAATTTCTTACTAGATAGGAGAATGGAAGATTAACAGGTTAAGGAAACTATAATAACAGGGGCACAAAACTTTGGATATAATATCGAATTAGAAAAATGGCAAAAGCTGTGAGAGAGAAATATTAAGGTCACATTAGTAACTTCATATAAAGAAAACTTGTATAAAATGTTTTATAGATGGTATTTATTGCCAAATAGACTAGCCAAGATGTTTCCAAATATGTCAAATGGATGTTGGAAATGTAACATAAATTGGGTACCTTCTCCTCATATGTGGTGGACTTGCGATAAAGCGAAAAAATACTGGATTAAAATGCATAAATGACTTGAGAAAACGTTACAAAAATCCTTAGCTTTTAAACCTGAAGTTTTCTTATTAGGCATTATACTTGTTGATATTAGTAAACAAGAAATGTACTTGATTTTACATGTAATTACTGCAGCGAGGATTGCATTCGCCCAACACTGGAAAAGTGAAGAACCACCCACTGATGAACTGATCCTAAAAAAGATCTTGGACTGTGCAGAAATGGACAGATTGACTTTGCCATTGAAGGAGAAAGAAGATACTGATTTCTATCAAACCTGGGACTCTTTTTATTATTGGCTAGAGAAATGGGACTTCATATAGATTCAAATAAGTTTTTTTAAGTTATCATAAAAAGAAAAAAATCTGATCCCAAAGAAGGGCAATGCCAAAGAATGCTCAAACTACCGCACCATTGCACTCATTTCACATGCTAGCAAAGTTATGCTCAAAATCCTACAAGCCAGGCTCCAGCAGTATGTGGACCGAGAACTACCAGAAGTACAGGCAGGATTTCGAAGAGGGAGAGGAACTGGAGATCAAATTGCCAACATACACTGGATCACGGAGAAAGCTAGGGAGTTCCAGAAAAACATCTACTTCTGCTTCATTGACTATGCTAAAGCCTTTGATTGTGTGGATCACAACAAATTGTGGCAAGTTCTTAAAGAGATGGGAGTACCAGACCATCTTATTTGTCTCTTGAGAAACCTATATGTGGGTCAAGAAGCAACACTGAAAACTGGACACGGAACCACTGATTGGTTCAAAATTGAGAAAGGAGTTCGGCAAGGCTGTATACTGTCACCCTGCCTATTTAACTTATATGCAGAGCACATCATGAGAGAGGCGGGCCTAGATGAATCACCAGTTGGAATTAAGATTGCTGGGAGAAATATCAACAGCCTCAGATATGCAGATGATACCACTCTCATGGCAGAAAGTGAAGAGGAACTAAAGAGCCTCTTGATGCGGGTGAAGGAGAAGAGCGAAAAGTTGCCTTGAAACTCAACATTAAGAAAACTAAGATCCTGGCATCCGGTCCTCTCACTTCCTGGCAAATGGATGGGGAAGAAATGGAGGTAGTGACAGATTTTATTTTCCTGGGCTCCAAGATCACCGCAGACGTGGACTGCAGCCAAGAAATTAAAAGACGCTTGCTCCTGGGCAGGAAAGCTATGGCAAATCTAGACAGCATACTAAAAAGCAGAGACATCACCCTGCCAACAAAAGTGCGTATAGTCAAGGCTATGGTTTTCCCAGTTGCAATGTATGGCTGTGAAAGTTGGACCGTAAGGAAGGCTGAGCACCGAAGAATAGAGGCCTTTGAATTGTGGTGCTGGAGGACACTCCTGCGAGTCCCTTGGACCGCAAGGCGATCAAACTGGTCAGTCCTAGAGGAGATCGACCCTGACTGCTCTTTAGAAGGCCAGATCCTGAAGATGAAGCTCAAATACTTTGGCCACCTAATGAGAAGGAAGGACTCCCTGGAGAAGAGCCTAATGCTGGGAACAATAGATGGCAAAAGAAGGAGGGGACGGCAGAGGATGAGGTGGCTGGATGGAGTCACTGAAGCAGTCGGCGTGAGCTTGAGTGGACTCTGGGGATGGTGGAGGACAGGGAGGCCTGGAGGAATGTTGTCCATGGGGTCGTGATGGGTCGGACACAACTTTGCGACTAACAACAACAAAAAGAAAAAATGTGGGGGCTGACCCTGCAGGTCTAATGTTTCTGATGATTGATGTTGTTTTTAGGGTTTTTTTTTTTGGTATTAGGGTTATTTAGAATAAAACTTATTAAAAAAAGAAAGAAAGAAAGAAAGAAAGAAAGAAAGAAAGAAAGAAAGAAAGAGGTATTACTGCCACTCTATTCAACTCTGGTGCACCTGCAGCTGGAGTATTGTGTTCCGTTCTGTTCCCTCATTACAAGAGGGATATAGTAAGTTTGGAATCAATGCACCAATAAGCCACAATGCCGGTTTGCAGGGAAAGCCGTATGAGGCAAGACTGAGGGAGCTGGGTCTTTTCAGCCCTGAGAAGAGGAGGCTCAGAGGGGACCTGCTAGTGACATAGATGTATGTGAGGGGGTGCCTTGAGGAGGTGGAGGAGACTTGTTTTTCCCCTGTGCAGGAGGGCAGGACAGGCTTCAACGGAGCAAAGCTGGACTCAACGCCCTCCTCCCGTCAGGCACGCCTGCCCTGCCTTTGCTGTCCCGCATCTTCCCAGAGGCGATGACCCCCCCTTGGCCATCTCCACTCCCCCAGGGCTCCACAGTGCCCAGCCGGTCCCCAGGCCCTCCAGCAGGTGCACAGAAACCCCTCGGCACTGTGTCCCCCGCCAGCGGCATGCATTCGCTGCTCTGGCACCTCGTCCTCTTTGACAGAACATCACTGCTTGCCATGACCTTGTTACCCGTCCCCTGGAACTGCCTTTGCAAGGCTGTTAGTTGATGAAATGCAGCTGGCCAAGCCCAGTGGTGTTGGGGGAATCAATTAAACATGCCACAGCGCTGCTTTGTCTTGCGATGGTGCGTGCGTGCGCTGAAGCAGGCGGCCATGAGCGGAGGCGCCCCTCCTCTTGCTTCTGCAGATGGACGGTCTCTCCAAAGGCAGTGCTTGCAGCATCTCTTCGTGGGTGAGCTGGCCTGACCTGCCGGGTGCCTTTCACTTCCGTTCAGGGCTGCGTCGTGAATCACGCCTGGTCTTGGGCTTCTCTTCTGAGGTGGTGCAGAGCAGCGGCAGATGGAGGCCAGGCTGCGAGAAATGCGGCACGCTTTTCCATTCATCTTAGTGACATATCATTTCCCTTTCGAGGAAGTTTCAGCAGGAGGGTGATGATAATTAAATTATGACGGGTTGCAGAAATATTAATGATCCTTACCTATGGGTGTGTAAACAAAACCTCCGATAAAATATATTGGGGAAAATGGTACAAGGGCTTTGCACATATACCTGCTGACACGTACACACATATCCCAGGACTTTCTTGATAGTTCGTGTCTCTATTATCATTTAAAGGAAAAGAAATTAGAGCTTTGAAAACATCTCTTTATTTGAAAATGGCAGTGAAGCTGGGTTCGGGCCAAGTAATTAGGCACCAAACTTGAAATGAAATGTCTCTCTTGAAATGAGAATTTAAATGAATTAGCAGTATCTATCTCTGGGCTTTGAATGAGCTGCTTAATTTTAAAAAAGCTAGGTATAATCCTGGTTTGGCATGTACGGCTTAATTATAGGCAGCACTGACAACAAACAGAAAGGCTGCCCGAGTGCGGGTCCTGGCCTGCTGAACAGCAGGGCTGCGTTAATTATTTTACAAGTATTGGAATGGCTCTCTAATTAATTTTCTGTGTTTGACCCAATTATAGGTCTGAGGAAATGAGGTTAGTTGGCTTGATCCTTTTCATCGAATTATACAATTTCAAGTTAAACTGCTTAGCTGGTAAGGTTGTGTGAGGATTTATTGCTGTTGACATGTTCTAACAGCCTTAACTCAATACCAGCACATCTAAGCCTACTGGAGAACTTTCGCCTTCTTAGCCGGAAGGGGGAGCAAAGTATTTGCAGAAAAGAAATGGTGCCAGCAGTGACCTTGGAAATGGGCAACAAACATTTGGATTGTATTTCTTTATTTGAATATTCATTCTGCCATTTTCGGCAAATGCAAATGAATATACTTTTGCTTAAGCAGCCATTAAGAACTACACCCATTTATCCCTTCCACAAAATGGGTTTAACTTTGCAGGAGACTTGAGCTTCAGCTTTTTTGGACAGCTGGGGAAAATGAATTATGACAGAGCCATCATGTGGATGTCTATCCACCCGAACTGTTTGCATGGGACGCAGCTGCGCAAGGGGCCACGCCTGAGTCTCTGTGAAATTCAACGGTACAATAGCAGGAAGGAGCAAGGCAGGTGCTCCCTGCCAGGCGTGAGGCAGCCCCACGTTTGCAGCCCATTTCCTTCACGCAGAACAACTGCTGCCCACCTTCCTCTTGTCCGCATCCTGACTCAAGGGAGATCCACCGGAGAGGCTCTCTAGGCTGCGCTCACCTGTTGGCGGCGTCCCTTCTCTGCGGCCCTGAGCTGCGGCCCGGGCTGCCCAGGGACGCCCTTTCCAGGGAGGCTGAGCGTTTTGGTTTTTTTTTTTTTTAATTGCTTTTTGTTTTTTTGCTCTGTCTGCCTGTCTGTCTGTCTGTCTGTCTGTCTGTCTTTGTTTTTTAGTGCTGTGCTGTGATTTGTTTTTCCTCCAATTTAAATTTAAATTTTATTTTATCCTTGTGTGTGTGTGCGCGTGTGGGTTTCTGCCTGGGAGAAGTGGGTGAGTGAGGGGAACTGCAGGACAGACAAGGCGGGGGACCAAGGAAGGGTCTCTGAGGGGTTCCCAATGGCAGGCCAGGAGACGGCCTTGGCGGGAGGCACGGGTGTTGCTGCCGCTGCAACAGCTGCAACATGTTCGCCCTTCTCCCCCGGGAGAGGCAGGGCTACACTTGCCCTCGTGCAAGCGGGTGGTCCTGCTAAAGGAGGAGCTGAGGGGCCTGAGGGCCGAGAGAGCTCTCCAGGCCCCCCGGGAGCAGCCCCCCTCCGGGCAAAGGGTTGGGGGGGGACACGGGAGGAGCAGCCGGGGAGCCATGGAGGCATGGCACCGATTGGAGCTGGGAAGCAGGTCCTTTCCGCTTGGGGAGGCTGGGGCTGATGAGGCCTCGGGGGACCAGCAGGACCCCCAGCCTGGGACAAGCGAGTTGAGGAGGGGTGGACAGCACTCAAAAGGGAGGTTTTGGAGGCGCAAGCCTTGACGACACTGTTAGGCTCGACCCACCTGGCACAAGATTAGCATAATAGAATGGTATCAGTTGTGTACTAAAGTTAGCATAATAGGAGGCTTTGTGTATTAAATTAGCCTAATAGGAGGTTTATCAGTTGCCCCAGGCATATACTGAATGTTACTTCAGAAAATAGGCAAGGTTTATGAAAGGCGTAAAACTTAAAAGGATAGGCTAACTGCAAACCGCTCCACTTCTGTATCAAAATATAGACTAACCACAAAACCGTCTTGCTTCTGTATCATGCTAGCTCGCTTAGGTTGCCAATAATAATTTTCCATTTGTTTGTAACATGGTATAAAAACTCCGCTGTGCCTCTACTGGGGGCCCGCACTCATCCCATCTTTGTGTGAGAGTGCAGGTCCCTGTGCAGGTAATAAAAAAACTCTTAAAAAATACCAACTGGTCTCTGGTCTCATCTGTAAAACCGTGGGACACAACAGACACCTCTAGTCAGTAAGGTGGGGAGGCGGAGGAGAGCGCCGCCATGGATGCGAAAGGAGGTGGTTAGAGGGATTAGACAAAAGAGGAACCTCCGTAGGAAATGGGTACTGGGGCAGATAGACAAAAGGGTATACCGGGAGGAGGAGGCCCATTGCAGAAGGATTCTTCGCAAGGCTAAGGCTGATTAAGGCTTTCTCTGCGGTGGCGCCCAACCTATGGAATTCACTCCCCAAAGAGGTCCACCTGGCACCGTCGTTACTGGTTTTTCGGCGCCAGGTAAAGACCTTTTTATTTAAACATCATTTCAATTGTTAAAACATATGATCTGGCCAGGGCAACTTCTTCTTCCTTCTCTTTCTCCTCCTATATTTTTATTTTATACTGATAATTTTAATTTTATTTTTGTAAATCAATGTATTTTTTGTATTTTTATATTTAATGGTAATTTATTATGTACTATTGTATTTCAATGTATTTTATCATGTTGTAAGCCGCCCCGAGGTTTCGGCAAGGGGCGGCATAGAAATGTTATAATAATAACAACAACAACAACAACAACAACAACAACAACGAGCTGAGACTTGGCAAGAATATCAAGAACAACAAAAAGCGCTTCTTTCAGCATGTAAATAGGAAGAGGAAGGGGAGACAAGTGGTGGGACCACTAAATAAGGAGGAAGGAGATCCAGTGACTGGTATGAGGGAACAGGCACAGATGCTAAAGGACTATTTTGCCTCTGTGTTCTCCCCAAAGCAGGACGGGGGAGATCCGCATAGGAGATTAGATGAGGCCAGGGACTTAGGGGCACAGATTAGAGTCACCCCCCCTGAAGTCGAGGGGCTCCTTAGGGCATTGGACTTTACAAAGGTGCCAGGCCCTGACGGGTTACATCCGAGAGTACATGGGGAGTTGGCATTTTTGAGGCCTCGTGGAGAATGGGTGAAGTTCCAGAGGACTGGAGGGTGGCATCAGTGGCCCCAATTTTCAAAAAGGGTAGTAGAAGGGACATGGGGAATTACAGACCTGTTAGCCTTACGTCCATTGTAGGAAAAACAATGGAAAGGCTCATAATAGAGAGAGATCTAGTGATGCTAGATAGGGAAGGGAGGCTGGCAGCCACACAACACGGCTTCCGCAAAAACAGGTCCTGCCAGACAAACCTTGTGGAATTCTATGACAAGGTTTCGAGGTGGCTGGATGGAGGGGATGCAGTGGATGTGGTTTACCTGGATTTCAGCAAGGCCTTTGACAAAGTGCCCCATGATATCCTGGTGGAGAAACTGAGGAGTTTTGGGATACACCAAAGGACTGTCCGGTGGATTAGGGCACAGTTGACTGATCGAAAGCAGAGGGTAACCATTAGTGGGGAATCATCAGGATGGTGGCCAGTGACAAGCAGGGTTCCCCAGGGCTCTTTCCTGGGGCTGACCCTGCTTATTCTTTTCATCAATGACATGGAAGAAGGGGTGAACAGTCTGCTGATCAAATTCGCAGATGACACTAAAACTGGGGCAGTGGCCACAACTGAGGAGCAGGTACTCCAGATCCAAAAGGATCTGGACAGACTATGGAAGTGGGCAGGAGACCACAGGATGGCGTTCAATGTGGATAAGTGCAAGGTCTTGCACTTGGGGCACAGGAATGGGTGTCACAAGTACAGGTTAGGGGACAAGTGGCTGGAGAGCAGCGCTTGTGAAAGGGACCTCGGGGTGCTGGTCAACTCTAGGTTGAACATGAGTCAGCCGTGTGATGCGGTGGTCAAGAGGGCGAACGCCACCCTTGGTTGCAGAGCCAGAAGTGTGGCTTCTAAATTGAGAGAGGTATTACTACCACTCTACACAACTCTGGTGCGCCCGCAACTGGAGTATTGTGCTCAGTTTTGGGCCCCTCATTACAGGAAGGATATAGCCAGGTTGGAGTAAGTGCAGCGTAGGGCCACAAGGTTGGTGGCCGGTTTGCAGAGGATGGGGTGTGAGACGAGGCTGAGGGAACTGGGTCTCTTCAGGCTGGAGAAGAGGAGACTCAGAGGGGATCTGTTGGCGACATACAGGTATGTGAGGGGGTGTCACATGGAGGTGGGTAGAGACCTGTTCTCCCCTGCAGAGAAAGGCAGGACATGCTTCAACGGAGCAAAGCTCAGGGAACCCAGGTTCCATTTAGATGCCAGAAGCACTTCCTGACAGTCAGGACCCCGAGGGTGTGGAATGGGCTTCCATGGAAGGTGGCTGAGGCCCCATCGGTGCAGGTGTTCAAGGACAGGCAGGATGTGCACATGGTGGGGCATGTTGTGAGCGGAGCCGGCTGGAGCCGGGGGTCAGACTAGATGGCCCAGGAGGCCCCTTCTGACTTGCTCTGTTTCTATGTTTCTGTGAGGGAGACCAGCCCCAGTATTTGTGCCAAATGCATTCATCCCAGGTGGGGCACGTGCCATTTCCCCTGTGCTTTGATCATGATCTTGTGGCACAGAAATGAGGCTGCGGGAGAAGCAGAAGCTGGAAGTGGGGGGTGCTTGCAGGGAATCAGCCCCTCCAGGGTCCCGTGTGTTTGAGCTTGCTTGCTTGCTTTTTCCCAGCTTGGTTTGCTGTGTGCAGGTTTGCTGGGCTGAAGGAGCAGAGCTTCAACTTTAAAAGGGGGGCAATGACTCCTCCTCCTCCTCCTCTCCTCAAAAAATCATGGAGAAGGAGAAACAGCAGGTGAGAAGAAGGGGAGGCCGCGGTGCCACTTGCTGCTGACCTCCTGCCACCCACGGGGGAAGCTGGCCGGACCAGCAGACTCCCCCAGCCCGGGCAAGAGCACACACTGACTTCTCCAGGCTCGGCCCCATTGAAGGGTGCCCCTCCGCGTGCAGAGGTGCTGTCAGGTCACAAAGGCCATGTGAATGGCCTTTTCCCAAGGGGGTGAAGGGGAGGGAAGAGCAGCGCTGCTCTTGCTCTCACTCTCCTGCTCGCTGGGCAGGTCAGGAGGCAAGAGAGAGTGCGGCCCGGGGTGCAGGGAAGGGAGGGGCAGGACGGCCACTGATGGCATCGTTTTGTAGAGCTGCTGCTGCCAAAGCCCCCCGAGGACCCCCCTTTCCATGCCCCCAGCCTCCGAAGCCAGTTTTCCTGACTGCAGAATAGTGCCACAGATTCATCACGCATGCATAGAGCTGCCAGGCTGCTGACGGGTTTGGCCATTATTCTCATATAACGCCAGTCCTCTATCAGCTTCACTGGCTCCCAGTTGAAGTCTGGGCCCAATTCAAGGTGCTGGTACTTACCTATAAAGCCCTAAATGGCTTGGGTCCAGGGTACCTGAAGGAATGTATCCTCCCCTATATGCCCTCACGCCCTTTAAGATCAGCAGGGGAGGCCTTGCTCTGGGAACCCTCTTGGAAGGAGGTATGGGGTATTCACGTGGAGGGCCTTCTCTGTGGTGGCACCCAGACTATAGAATACTCTCCCCAGAGAGGTCCGCCTGGCACCGACTCTCTACTCTTTCCGAAGCCAGGTAAAGACCTTTTTATTTAACCATCATTTTAATAATATCACTAATTTTAATAATATCAATTATATACAGTCACATTTTCATTTTCTTTTATTTTCTTCTTTCTTTTCTTTAGTTATGAAATGATATATTGTTGATTTGTTTTATTGTTTTAATGATATTTATATTACTATACTGTTATTTATATTGTTATTTTTATCTTCTGTAAGCTCTCCTGAGGCTGCTGCAAAGGATGCAATATAAATGTTTAAATTAAGTTAAATTAAAATTAAATGCACAGAGAGAGGGGGAGAGGTGTGCATGTACCAGGGAAAGAAGATATAAATGGCTGTGAAGAAATCCAGGATATAAGGGCAGGAGTCCTGCAAAGGGGAGGGTTGTGGGGAATGTTGTGTGGCACACCAGGAAGGCGGGTATTGCAAGACTAGTCCAACGTCTCGTGTGGATGACAGACTCGCCTGGGCGCTTGTGAGCGCCACCTCCTCTCGGCTGCCTTCGTCCTCGGCAAAGTGGGCAGAGCAATTATCCACCTGTAATTTGCGGAGCGTGACGAAGGCCTTTGCGAATGTAAACTGGCCGTGGAAGAGCTGCAGCACTCAGAGTTCGTCACCCAGCCTCCTGGAGGAGAGGCACCTGCAGGCTCCCACTGCAGGTACCCAGGATGCCTTGGGAGAGCGTGTGGAGACTTGCTCTGGTGCAGGAGGAAAGCACGAAGGGGAGCCGGCCAGGGCTCGGAGGGGTACATTTAATGCCATTAGGCAGGCAGGCAGTCCTCACAAGGCGCTGCAGAAGCCTCCCACTGGGACGCGAGCCTTTCCGGGTACGATCACCCTGTGACCCCACATCAGGAGAAGCAACCGTCACCTGAGATCTCCTTTAGAACTTGCACTGGTCCATGGCCAACTGAGCGTGATGGCCAGATGTCCCATCATCCCCCATCTTTGGGGGCCATGCACCTCGGTGTGCCAGCTGTTGTGGCACGGGGGTGTCTGTGATCCTCCCCCGTGTCTGGATTTCCTGAGGGGACATCTGGGTGGCAACTGTGGAAACAAGATGCTCGGCTTAGAGGGGCCTTTGCTGGCTCCTAAGAATGCCTTCTCTGGAAGGGGAAAGCTGCGGAGGTGGAGGCAGACCCCACACGGCACACGCCCCCTCCCCGCAGCGTGCTGGAGGCACTCCTGCACGCAGGGCCTCCATTCCTGGAGAAATGCAAGTCTTTTGCCATTCATGGGTGAGGCTAGAGGGAAAGATTTTGCATCAGCGATTCATCCAAGCCCCCCAAAAGGAGGGGTGCCTGGGCAGTGGCCACTGGGTCTGGCCCTCTTCTGAGAAGGCTCTCTTGCAGCGCACGCACCAAAAGCAGAGCAGGGCTCCCCGGCCGCAGTGTTTCGCCCTCTCCCTTCCCCCATCAAAGTCCTGCCCTCCAGGAGGAGATTTCTTGGGAAATTCCAGTTGAACCCCAAACAGCAACCGAAACAAGCCTTCTAGCAAATCACCACTTTTCTTTTACAGCAGTTTAAAGCAAACTCATGTTTCAGATTCAGGGTATTTTGAACATCACTTAGACAGTGCTCTTTGCACCTGGATGGCTATCATGACCCTGTCTGACCAGTGGGAATTCTGTGGGCATGAAGGTGGCACGAGGGTTCATGCCCAGCCGGAGACCCTTCCCATCCCCCGTGCAGCATGAGAAGGACTGCAGGCTTTGACGCTAAACTGGGAAGCTGAAGTCGCATCTTGTTAACCTCATAGTTTTGCATGCAATATTTATTTAACAATCAAAAGTGTTATTGTCACATTTTGGAAAACACATCATTAACTCCCTCATTTGTGCCATTACCTCGGCCCGTCATGCATACGGCAGTGAAGCCACCAGAACGCGGCTTACAGCCTGAATCTGCTTCCCGAACAAGCCTTGCCTCTTCCTGTCCTGATTATAAACTAGAGCTGGCAAAAACAGAGAGTGATTTAATGAAGTTTTGATACAGCTCATCAAATACTGAAATGGGAAGATGCAATATTAATTTAGAAACTCATTATCATTTCAATTCTAAACTGCATTAATAAAGGGGCAGTTCATGGCATTTCTGAAGGATGATGCATCATTCAAAGGGTAAAACTATCTTTCAAAATTACATGTCATTTGGGATCCAAACAACAGGCATGTTCTTTGTATAACCACGTAATCCACCCTTCTTCCCATGTGTCTCCTTCACCTATACAGGTGTGGTGATACCACAGCATGGCTCTTGTGATGAAGCTGCTTAATTCTGTCCATGCAGGGAAAGCGGCAAGAGCTGGTAACTTCAGGAGCTCCCTTTTATACCAGTGGTTCAGCCTGGGATGATCTTTCTCTGAGCTTTTGAAATATGAGCAGAAGTTCACATATCCGTGACACTAAAGTGTGTATTTGGAAAGTTGTGCATTAACTTCCTGAAATTTAACCATAGTTTAAGGCTGGAACAGCAAGCTATGCAGCGCGAGACTCGGTGGGAAAGGCGTGGGGGCAAGGGCACGGTGCCAGCCCCCACCCGGGACCTTCAGGCGTGCAGTCCTGAGCAGCAACGGCAGCCGCGGTGGCGGCTCTGGGGAGATGAGCCACTGCCAGGCTCTTCCCAGGGAGGGCCCGGCCCCTCGCGTCTCAGCGAGGTGCCGTGTTGGCACCCCTGGGGCGAGCCCGCAGATTCCTTCCAAGAGCTGCAGGGGTGTCCTGCCTGCAGCGATCCTCCCTCAGCACTGGCCACTCCCTGTACGTCGTGGGTGCATGCCGACGTGTGGCCACCTGGCGGGGAGGGCCTCAGAAGTGGCCCCTCTGCTCCCAAAAAGCCCGAGGTGTCTTCCAGTCCAGTCCAGTCCAGTCCAGTCCAGTCTTGGCGTGTGGCATGTAAATCGATTGCACGGAATACACAGGCAGTGCAGGGGAATTCAGGCCCCGGCCATGGATCAGACTGAGAAAGCAACTCCACCTTTTCTGTCCCGCATTTGCCTTCCAGTGACCCTCATGTAGGACCACGGAACGGTGGGTTGGAAGGGGCCACGGAGGCCATCGGGTGCCACCCGCTGCTGCTGCAGCTTCCCAGGTGCCGCTCAGTCCCTCCCCACCCTGAGGACCGAAGTGCCTCCCCGAGGCTTCACTGCCGACAGTGAGAGCTTGTGCATCAGTGCTTTTGGCTGGGGACATTTTGGCCCCAGCGCCTCTTCGGAGCAGGCCCCTGGCTGAAAGAGGATGGCAGCCCTGCTCGAGGGTGTGCAAGGATCGAAATCAATTTCGGAGAAAGTATCCAGTGTAATTGAGGGAGGCGCTGGGGCGGAAGCAGCCTATTGACCGTTCTGAGACGTGCCCTGCACCGGTCGCCGTGCCATCCTGGTAGAGGCACTGCCACATGGAGCAGCGGCAGCCGCACCTGCCCGAGGGAGGGGAAGCCGAAGTGCCCTTCCAGGGCAGGTGGCGGCACTGCTTGCCCAAGGACCGTGGCTGTGCACCGGCCCTCCCGGCCCCCTTCGCTCGGCGGGGTTGCTTGAGCCCCAGGGGCTTTCGCTGGCCTGGGTGTCCAGGGCCACGGGAGAGATGCGGATGCTCTGCACTGCCCTCCCAGGTGCTCCGGCGGGCCAGGCCCTGCGGCACGGCCGCTCCAGTGGGCGCAAGCCGGCTCCGTGTCGGGCATTCGCGTGCCATTTCTAGCCCATGCGGCATGTTGCCCAGGCACCACCTTCCACTCCTGCCCTTTGCTCAGGACTCCTTGCTGTGGGGTGTGGGGAGGGCTGAGATCAGCTGAGCTGCCTTCCAGCGGTGGGACGAGGCCGGCGGCAAACCAGGCGGGACAACAGTCCTGACGGCGCTGCTGGCCGCGAAGCCTTTGAAAGAGGCGGTTCAGCCTTTCTGGGGAAAGCTGCACACACCGTGTGGCCCCCAGTCACTGGGGGCTGCAGAAGCAGAGCAGGGGAGATGGAGAGGCCAGCGGGGGCTGAGCTCCTTTCCCCGCCTCACCCAGGAGACAAGCACACAAGCGAAGGCTGGTGGCACGTGGCCCTTTGTCACTGCATAGGAGACACGGCAAGCAAGCCACCTTTGCCAATCACCACAACGAATGAAGCACCAAGCACTGTAAAAGAAGGGGACTGTGTGTGCAAAACTGCATAGCCTCCCCGTGTTTTTACCGAAAATGAAATAAGCGATTGCCTCCCTCTCCCTCCTTGCCTTCACCCGCTTTCTCCCTGTTTCAGAGAGTGCACAGGGAGACAAGCACAACGCTGGGCCAACGGGAGCGAAGGGAATGATGATGGGTGTGTGACTGGAGAGCTGTGGATAGTAGATATCGTATGCCTAGAAGGGCCCCTTCTGTTGCTGCTCTTTCCACAGGATTCTCTGGTGTTTCCTCACCACACGGGGAAAAATGAAGCTCCTGGGTCTGGACATCACGAGAAGCTGTGGTGAAATTTGGAAGCCACACATCAAGCTGTTTGAGCTCGCTGTGGTTTTGAGCAACCAAACACACTGCACTGACATTCCAGGGGGACATGACAGACCAACAAGGACAAGGAATCATCATGGCTTCTTTTGATGTGCAACCCTGACCACAGAGAATGAGAATCTCGCTTTTGTGTTTTGGGACTGTTTCTTTTTTACTAGCTTGCAAACAGGGGCGCCACAGCTCATGCTGGCAGCAAATGTATCTTGCTGGAAATGAATAAAGAATAGCCTGCTTTTGGTAGTCCCTTATGGCTGCACATTCAGAAATGGATCCCTCTATATAGATTGGAGTGAAACCATAAAATGTGGGATTAATTACACTTCGGTCCAGGTGGCCTGTTTTCTCTTCCATGTTCCTCAACAGGACATTTCAAGGATGCTAAAAGAGCTTAGATTTAATTGCTACACTTTTCATTAACTAAAAATGGTGTTTTAATGTGCACAATTCCTCTTGCTCATGGCTTACCTGCAAGGAAGAGGGATGAATGCAAATGTATGGATAGCTCTTTACATGCAAGCTGCAGCACGAGACCCAGTGGATGTAATAGATTGTCAGGCAAATGCAAAAGCAGACAGGAGAGGACATGTGAAACCACCAATCCTGAGGCACTAGGCATGTGCCAGAATGCCATTTCAGTTTCCCACCACCCCAGAAGAGGAAACTGGAAGCACAGGAACAGAGCGAGTCAGAAGGGGCCTCCGGACCACCTAGTCTGACCGCCGGCTCCAGCCACCTCTGCTCGTGACATGCCTCCCATGTGCATGTCCAGCCAATCCTTAAGCATCTCACCGACGGGGCATCAGCCACCTCCCGTGGAAGCCCATTCCACAGCCTGGGCGTCCATCTGTCAGCCACCTCCCGTGGAGCTTCCAGGCAAATGTCAAAGATCCCTAAACTCAGGTCACGTTTGTTGGGAAAAGGTACACTCTGGAACAAATACGCAGTGGCTGGGCGCATGCAACATGGCCGCATGCATCTGGGCGCAGGCTTTAAGATATGTGCCCCTAAAGGCACACTTTCCCCATTCAAAAAGCAAGAGAAACGCTTGCATTCGGGAATGGGGACAAGGGCGACCGAACTTCCCGGTGGAACCCAGAGTGCCTGGGTGTGCTCAAGCCCTGCTGACACTCCTCTGCCTGCAGGCATCTCACAAAACAGCCACATGCAGGCTGGCCTGGCCCGGGCCTCCACGTGCGGCCTCCCCGGAGCGGCGCCCAGTCCAGCTGGAGAAACCTGGCTGAGGAAGGCTGCGGTGGGCACGCGACGTGGAGCTGGCGAGAGCCGGCAACCTCACTTTTGCAGCCCCACCAGGGAGCTCTGCTATTGACCCTAACGGGGGGGGGGGGGGTAAAAAATAGCAGCTCCTGCACTGATGCCTGGCCCAAGCCTCTGGCTGCTGGCGTGGGGGCAGCCCAAGCCCCTTCCCAGCACCCAGCCACGCTTTCCCTGCTGCTCCACCAACAGACGCGGCCCAGCTCTCCTGGCCTGGGCACAGGGTGCAAGGCACACAAACCGGAACTGGGTCTCTTCAGCCTGGAGGAGAGGAGACTCCGAGGGGATCTGGTGGCGACATGCAGGTACGTGAGGGGGCGTCACACGGAGGTGGGTAGAGACCTGTTCTCCCCTGCAGAGGAAGGCAGGACGCGCTCCAACGGAGCAAAGCTCAGGGAACCCAGTTCCATTTGGATGCCAGGAAGCCCTTCCTGACAGTCAGGACCCCGCGGGTGTGGAATGGGCTTCCCCGGGAGGTGGCTGAGGCCCCATCAGTAGACTGGACATGCACATGGTAGGCGTGTCATAAGGGGAGTCTGCTGGAGCCGGAAGTCAGAATAGATGGCCCGGGAGGCACCTTCTGACTTCACTCTGTTTCTATGTTTCGTGTAAGCCTGGTTCCTTGAGCTTCACCCACTGGAACACGTTGCACCTTCCCTGCAGGGAAGAACAGCTCACAGCCCTCCCCTCACATACCTGTAAGTCGCTAAAAGATCCCCTTGGGGTCCCCTCTTTCCCAGGCTGAAAAGGCCAGCTCCCTCGATCTCCCCCCATATGGCATCCCTCCCAGCCCTTCTATCATTCTTGTGTCCCTGCCCTGAACCAATTCCAGCCTAGCTATGTCTCCTCTGCAGAGCGGAGCCCCGAAGTGGATGCAGGACGCCAGTTGTGGATGCACCAGAGTCGTGCGGAGTGGTATCTACACCTCCCTAGATCTGGGGTCCAGAGTCCCAGAGGGCTTTGCCTGTTAATCCCAGCGCGACAGGAGGCCTGCGGCTGGTGTGGAGCCACGGACACAGGGCAGCCCGCTGGCAACCCTTGCCTCCTGGACTGGCTGCCTCTCCCGCACCTGCCCCAGTAGCAGGCCCACTTACTTGCTGGGTACCTGCTCTGCCTCCCCACATGCCTGCCCAGTCCACCACACGCCCCACTGGCACACCGCCCTGGAGCCAGAAAGGGCCTTGGTGCGCGCAGACCTGTGCCAGTGGCCCGGGGACCCTGGAGCCAGGAGCCAGGGTGGCAGCTGTCCGCAGGACCCGGCCCTTCGCCCCAGCTCCTGGCCTTGGGGCAGCAAACAGGCAGGCCTCCGCCAACTGGCTGCAGCAACTAACCTGCCGTCTCCAGCACGTGGCCCCCTCAGCAGAGGAAGGCCCCCACCCGTCTCAGGAAGCCCCTCCTTGCCGCAGTGGCCTGCGTGGCGTAAAGATGTGTTGCCAACTGGAAAAGCGCAGCGACTCACCCCATGAGCAGAGGTGGCGGAGCACCTCTCTCCTCCCGAAGACCCGTGGCCGGGGCGTCCGGACCGCTGCCGACAGGCCCCTCGCCCCTGCCAGGGGTGGGTCCGTGGTGGAATACCCTGCGGCTCCAGCTTTTTTACTTCCGGCTCCATTGGTCCCACTGTATTTTATTTTATTTCCACTTCCTTTAACTAGCACAGCTGCTCAGATCAGCTAAGTGGAAGCAGCTAATGAACATGCGTGGCAAAAGCTGGATGGCTCCGGAGCTCAGTTGTCTTTGGAAGGTACAAAACTGGATGAAGGGGAACCCCAGCGGTGTCGCAAGCCATCACAGACTTTCGGCAACTGTAGGAGGGGTTTTTTTTAAGCTGAAAGATGAGTAGGATTCAAGAGAAACAGTTTTTTTTAATTAAATAAACAAAGAGGGGTGGCCATCCATGCTCAGCAGAAGATTTTCAGCACCTTCTCCATCCAAACACTGATTTGGGGCACGTGTGATTTGACGCAAACCGCGGCAAAGGCACCGCTGCAGGGAAGGGGCCACGGAAGGTCAGAGCACTGCAGCAGGAAGCAGTCGGGCGAGGGGCCCCTGCGGCCGGGCCCGGGAGGGCGCACAAACCCCGCAGTGGAGCTCTCTCCCCCTGCTGCCCCTCAACCGAGTGGGCGGCTTCTGCAGGGCGATGGCCATGCCATCCTGGCCGTGCCCCAGCTCCGAGCCCCGCCTGGCTCCGTGCGGGGCCCCTGCCGAGGCTGCAGCGCTCCGCGCCCCGGTTGCCGTCGGGAAGGGCTCGGCGCCTGGCACTGCTCCTGCCCTGCCCAAGGGAGGAGGCTGGGGCAGGTGGCTGGTCCTCTCCAGGGCATCCAAGCGCACGCCAGGCAGACACCGAGGCGACAGCCTGCCCCTTCTGGTTCCTCGGGAGCCGAGCGGCGTCAGGGCCCGCCTGCCGGCCAAGTGCCGCCAGCAGCTGTGGGACTGGCCCAGACCCTGTTGCGGCTGCCGGGGCCTCCGTAGCACCATTTCCTGGCCTTGTGGGGCCGGAGGTCAGGGACCGGCGGGGCAGCAGCGGCTCTCCGGCTGGCCAGCTCAGCAAAGCCAGTGTGGCCCGGGCAGCCAACGGATGCCCCCAAAGGCCCCCACTCTCCTGTGTGGAGACAGACTGGCCCCCCTTGCCCCAGTTTGCTTGCAATGTTGGACTCCCAGATTTAAAGGCAGCTGGAACGGTCCGGATCCTGTTCGAGGCCTCTGCTGTCAATGCGGCACGACGGCTGTGCCCAGGCCTGTCTCTTTCGGCTTGCCGCGCTGGGCTGACTGAACAGCAAATTCACGAAGGAAAAAATAAACCCACACAAGTTACAATAATTTAAATAATTGGGTGTTTTGTGTGTGTGCGTGTGTGTATGACAGCATCAGAAATACACAATGCTCATCCACTGTAAAGTCCTGAGGGACTAGAGAAGCGGGAACAGATGAAGTCTTGTGAAAGAAAAATGCTATTTTCATGCAAATATCCCTCTGTAATAAACTACCCAGGGAATAAAAATGGCAGAGGAATGCATGATACGCAGCAACAGCAGGCAGCTTTTCCAAATGAGCACGCGTCTCCCTGCTTTTGCTTGCTGTTTTATACCAGCAGGTGTATCAACAGCAATGAACGGAGGAGCCTTTGGACACGAGGGCAAGAGGAAGGCTTTGGAGGGTGAGGGAACGTTGCTGGTTTTGGCTGAAAGGGGCAAAGGGACCCCAGAGAAGCGATGCGTGTCAGAGGCAAGTGGAGCACTTCTGGAGAACAGGCCGCACCAGTGAATACTCTGCCCCCTATTACTTTTCAGGGGTACAGACTAATATGCACATTCATGGAAGCACCAGCAGCAAAAGAAGGGCAATATTCAGAATTCAGTTCTGGGGCAACACCTTTCTCTCTGCAAGAGGAGGATTTGATCCCTTCACAATGCAGGGGGTACCTTAACCTCCCTGTGCCTCCTCTTTCACAAGGAACTTGAAAACCCCTTTTCTTTAATGCTGCACCAAGCTCTGCCCAACAAGAATGCTGCGTGCGGAGCAAAGAGTGACGCGGCCCCGGCCTCAGGGCCTTCTGCCCAGTCAGACTAGCAGCTCCGGCATGGCTGCTTTGAAGTTTTTGGATTGTTAAATTCTGGGAAATTCTGCTCGCAGACCTCTCACGCAATGTTTTGCTGCACTTTTGGCAGCAGCGGCCGCCATCCGGCAGAAGAAGCAGCAGAGAAGAAAGCAAAAATACCACACGGTACCTCAGCAGCAGCAACACACACACAACGCTCTTTTACCCATGGGGTACTGAGACACACACACACTCTGAGTCACATACTGCACCAGTGCTGATAGTTGTGGTCCAAAAAGCGAGTGTGGAAAGTATCCAGTCTGTCGTTGTCACTGTTATTTCATTTCTATACCACTGGTAGCCAAAGCTAGTGGTATATTAAGTCCCCCATCCAGATTTCAACCAGGTCCAACTCTGCTTAGCTTGCAGAATTAGGTAGGAGCAGGAGCTCCAGGCTCTACAGAAACTTGTACCCATGTGTGTATGTGTGCCTGTTGTTGCACATTCTTAACAGAATGTGAGCCACAGAGAAGAAGCTGGGCACAATGGCAGCTCTGAGTCGGCAGCATTGTCCAGTTCACTGACAGTTTGCAAGACTTGGACTGGAAGCGTGATTAAACTTTGCCAAATGTTTAGGGCAAGGACTGGAGCGATGTGAAGGCCCCACCTAGTGCCAAGATGTCAGGTCTCCGTGGCCCCGTGGCATTTCCCACGTTTCTCAGGGTGACCCTGGGCCCCTCCAACTCCACTGCTTGCCCGGAAAGGACGGCAGTGGGGGGCCAAGGCCTGAGCCCCTCCCGTGGCGGCTGGCCCCTTCGCTTTCCACGGCTGGCCGGCTGGCCGGCCGGCCTTCCTCCGAGCTGCCCTTTGCCCTCTTCCCCAGCTCTCCATCCCGCTCTGCAGCAGCAGGGCCAGAGCCTCGCAGGGCGTGGTGATGAATAAGCTCCTGCCCTTTGCAGGATTTCGCATCAGGTGGATTAATGCCAGATTAGAGCAACTGTTTGAAAACAAACTGGGGACTGGAGATTTCTTTGCACTAAGACCAAGCACAACAAAACCACCTCAGGCCCTATTAATCTTTCCTCTAATAAAACTGAGAAATACCCATGGCTCTTTTCTAGAGATGGCGTTCTCTGTGATTATTTCCCTGCCCCAGCAGCGAAGTGTGGCCCTGCAGCCCTCCAGAATATGCCGGCAGTTTGGAGAGAGATCATTAGCTTGGACAGCGGGGGAGGATCCGCAGCAGGGTAATTTATCAGTTGCCCACAGAGAAGTGAGCCGCTTTCTCCGGATCATCTAAAAGCGCAGAGAACATTTTTCTCTCGAGACCAGGGGCAGGGGAAGAGCACAGAGCTGGGATTAAGAGTTTCGCCTTCTACAGCTGGCGGATTCTGCAGAGTATGTTAAAGAAAACGTCTTTGTGTAACTCCAGGCTCCAAAAGCGGAGTGAACAGCAGTGGGTCACGCTGCCTTTGGGAAAGATGGCATCCTGTCTTCGAACAATAATCGTGAAAGGAAGGCTCTCAACACGGCAAAAAAACGGCCACAATTCTCTGATCATTTTCCAGAGGAGCAAATAAGTGCATTTAGCCTTAACGCCTCAGCAGCAGGGAACGCTTGCGATCCTTACGCGGAGTAGAGCGGGAAGTCGGCAAGGAGGTCTTGGCAGCCGAAGCAGAGGGGCAGCCACCCCGGCGGGCGCACTGCCTGGTCCGCCCGCTCCCTCCCTGCCCCTTCCCAGCCGTCCCTCGGCCACTGGCCCTCGCCACGCTCCCCGCGCCGCGCAGTCTGCTCACGCCCCGTCCGTGCGCTACATCTGCTCGTCAGGTGTGCCCTTCCTAGTGCCCGACGGCGTCCCCCTTGAGAACCCTGCACAGAAAGCCCCCGGCACCAAGGGGTCCCTCGCCCCGATGCCCCTGCCTGGGCGTCACAGGCCTCCCACCTACGCCTGCGCTGTGCCCCGGAGGCCTGAAGGGAGGGCTGCAGCTGTGGCTGGCCACACTCCCTGCATGCAGGCAGCTCAACGACTCGGACTGCCAGGCGGGGCGATGAGGGCGCCTGCCTGCGGGACAGAGGAGGGCGCCTGCCTGGATGGAGGCAGCATCCTTCACGCTCACAGGAGGGGCGCTGACTGTTCTACAGGCTCCTGGGGTGCAGTCCTGCGCACGTCTGGGCAGAAAACCCCCCATCTGCCCCAGCATTTCTCACCCAGTGCGGGAGCTGTAGGTTTGGCTCAGTGCTTCCTCTAAATGTGCAGAGGATTGCGCTGCCAGGAGCCTTCTTGAGGTGCAGTTTCCAAAGCGGATATGATGATGTGATGTGATGTGATGAGATGATATATAATATAATAGCATTTTGAGATCTGCAGTTTTCTTTTGATACCATTCTTTGTATTGTTTGTTGTGGTGGTTGTTGTTGGATCCCTTATCGCCAGCTGGTATTCAGGTGGCTGGAGTTTGCTTTTGGATGAGGCTTCAGTTTCGGGAGGAAGCCATCTTGCTTCAGTCAGTGAGCATCTCTGCTCACTGACGGTGCTGAGAGTGGCTCCCGACCTGCAGCCTGCCTCCCCGCAGGGCTTCTGTCCCTGGGCCTGAGAGAATGATACCCCAGCCTTGTGTGGCAGAGCGAGCAGCTTGGAAGCGAGCCCAAGGCTGCCTCCCCTCTGGGCACTTCTGTGCATGACTGTCCCTTTGTGCAATCGCTGAGAGCTCCTCCGAGCTGGACCGCTTTCTGGCAACATGGCGAAGCATCAACCCAGTTGATGTGGAGCTAACGGAACTCACATATTATGATGCCACACTATTAGCAACGTGCCTTTGGATGCTTCCCTGGGTTCATTTTCCATCTCAGCATCATCCTGAGCATTCTCCCCAGACAATGGGGAGGCAACACCAAATGCCTTTTCAGATCGTGAATTGCCAGTGTTGGGGAAATTCAGAGAAATCCTGGTAGAAAAAGGTTGCTTCTGTGTGCCTTTGTGTTATAAAATTGCACCTGCAACATCTCCGCACCTCTCTCTTCTAGCTATTCTCCGCAATTCTGCATTCAGTTGGGTGTATCTTTCCCTTTCTCCCTTGCCTTTCGCGTCTTCTTTCCTCAGCTGTTTGTAAAGCTTCCTCAGACAGCCATTTTGCTTTCTTGCATTTCTTTTTCTTTGCGATGGTTTTAGTTGCTGCCTCTTGCACAATGTTGCGAACCTCCATCCATAGTTCTTCAGGCACTTTATCAGATCTAATTCCTTAAATCTATTTGTCACCTCTACTGTATATTCATCAGGGATATGATTTAGGTCATACCAGAGTGGCCTAGTGCTTTTCCCTGCTTTCTTCAATTTAAGCCTAAATTTTGCAATGAGAAGCTCATGTTCTGAGCCACGGTCAGCTCCTGGTCTAATTTTTACTGACTGTATAGAGCTTCTCCATCTTTGGCTGCAGAGAACATAGTCAATCTGATTTCTGTGTCGACCGTCTGGTGATGTCCATGTGTAGAGTCATCTCTTGGGTTGTTGGAAAAGAGTGTTTGCTATGACCAGCGTATTCTCTTGACAAAGTTCTACCCGCCTGTGCCCTGCTTCATTTTGTACTCCAAGGCCAAACCTGCCTGTTATTCCGGTTATCTTTTGGCTTCCTACTTTAGCATTCCAATCCCCCATGATGAATAGGACATCATTTTTTGGTGTTAATTCTAGAAGGTGTTGTAGGCTTTCACAGAACTGGTCAACATCAGCCTCTTCAGCACCAGTGGTTGGGGCATAGACTTGGACTACCGTGATGTTGAAAGGTTTGCCTTGGATTCGAACTGAGTTCATTTTGTCATTTTGGAGATTGTATCCCAGTACTGCTTTTCCTACTCTTTTATTGACTATGAAGGCTACTCCATTTCTTCTGAGGGATTCTTGCCCACAGTGGTATACCTGATGGTCATCTGAATTACATTCACCCATTCCTGTCCATTTTAGTTCACTGATTCCTAAGATGTTGATGTTCAGTCTTGTCATCTCCTGTTTGACCACGTCCAGCTTGCCTTGATTCATGGATCGTACATTCCAGGTTCCTATGGAGTATAGATCTTTGCAGCATCAGACTCTCCTTTCACCACCAGATACATCCGCAACTGAGTGTCCTTTCGGCTTTGACCCAGTCACTTCATTCTTTCTGGCGCTACTAGTACTAGCCCTCTGCTCTTCCCCAGTAGCACATTGGACACCTTCCGACCTGAGGGGCTCATCTTCCGGCGTCC
>NW_025335283.1:1021846-1024319 GCF_004798865.1 Varanus komodoensis
TGATTCATGGATCGTACATTCCAGGTTCCTATGGAGTATAGATCTTTGCAGCATCAGACTCTCCTTTCACCACCAGATACATCCGCAACTGAGTGTCCTTTCGGCTTTGACCCAGTCACTTCATTCTTTCTGGCGCTACTAGTACTAGCCCTCTGCTCTTCCCCAGTAGCACATTGGACACCTTCCGACCTGAGGGGCTCATCTTCCGGCGTCATATCTTTTTGCCTTTTGGTACTGTCCATGGGGTTTGCATGGCAAGGATACTGGAGTGGGTTGCCATTTCCTTCTCCAGTGGATCACGTTTTGTCCGAGCTCTCTGCCATGACCTGTCCGTCTTGGGTGGCCTGCACGGCAGAGCTCATAGCTTTGTTGAGCTATGCCAGCCCCTTTGCCACAGCAAGGGAGTGATCCATGAAGGGGATTCTTGTGCTAACATCAAACAAAACTGATAAGGACTGCCAGACAAGTTTTTCTAGCAATATTGCAATCACCCTTATTTGCATGCCAAGATCCACAATATTCCCTGTGCCTCAGTGATCGTTATGTTGATTCCTTGTAATCAAGGCTATTGTTTGTATTAAGTCTCCTCTGCAGAGCTCTCACATTCTTCTTCCTTCGTTCCCCTTATTTCATCATCAACTGCCCAGCTGCTGGGCCCACGTGACTCAGAATCTATAAAGCACTCTGTGTATGTTCTAACAGCTTGTAGTTGGCAGTGGAGACCACTACCAGGTAGCATGCTGTCCTAAGTCACTGCAGGGGCCCCGGGTGATCTCACCCATAAGAACGCTGGGGTTTGAGGCGATTCAGTCTTCCCTGCGGGGCCTGCTATTCATTCTCACCACTGGTAAAGAGTCCCTGACACCAGCAGCGGTGGCCGAGTGGACAGCTCTGCTCCTTCCCACACTTCCTTTATCTTGGACTTTATGCCCTCCGCAAGGTGAATCGCACTGAGCAAGGTACAAGGCACCCTCCGGTGCCCCCTCTCTAAGTTCAGGGCTCCTGGAACTGGCAAGTAGCCAGCCAAGCTTCCTTTATAGCCCTTTGGCCTTCTCTTGACTGGTACTGCAGAACCTTTCCATAGCGCAGTGAGGGCTGCCCAGCCTCCAGCATGCAAATGAGCTGGGGCAGAGGGCTACGTATTCCCTCCGTGTGCCTCAGAAGCCACAGGGCGTCTCTCGGTTTCCCTGTGCAGCTGAGCCGGGCCGTGGAGTGGCCTGGGCCAGCTCATGGGCCAGGAAGCACTCTCAGGGGAGGGGAGGGGAGGGGAGGGGAGGGCATGGCCTTCCAGCCGCCTGTCCAGAGCCTGTGCCAATGCTTGCCAACTGAGCCAGCAGTTCAGGAAGGAAAGTCATGGAGGTGATGGCTGTGACCGTTTGCTCCCCGTGATGCTGATGCGCTTTCCTGAGTGGCAGAGGGAAACAAGAACAAGCCTCGCCTCTTGCCCTCCGGTCCCGCTTTAGGGATCCCCA
Organism: Varanus komodoensis; assembly: GCF_004798865.1. Classification (NCBI taxonomy): domain Eukaryota; kingdom Metazoa; phylum Chordata; class Lepidosauria; order Squamata; family Varanidae; genus Varanus; species Varanus komodoensis. The sequence continues at coordinate 1,023,319 of NW_025335283.1, forward strand.
AAGGTCCCCAGCCACTGAAGGAAGCAGGCGATGCTCGAGCGAGGCTCCCTGGTTCTCCCGGCAGAGCCAATGCCGGATCCATGCCCTTGCATGCACCCTGCAAGGCAGGCCCCGCTGGCTTCTTCCTGAGAAACGCCACATCCCATTCCTGGAGATGCTCAAGGCTGGCATTTCGCATGCTTTCCCAATTGTTCCAAAATGGTAGGATGGGTTGTGCAATAACAAAAATCTTGGAGAACGACATTGTGACAAAGTTCTTTTATTTTGGTTTAAATTTTGATACAGCTCACACGAACCAGAGTTCACAACAAACAAGCTTCCTCCTTGTGGACCCTTAACACCCACTTTTGTTTTGTGTGTCAGCATATAGATATAATTTAGAAAATTGCAATGGAAAAAGACACAGAAAATTACCTCTCACAACAACATTAAGCCATTCTGCTCCATTAATATATTTCTGAACCTGCATATTGCACAGAGAAAAGTGCATTATCTTGGAGGATGAAGCAACCTGGTAATGGATTCAAGCCATAATACGGTCTCATTCCGGATGCAAAATGCCGAGTGTTGGGAATGCAAAAAAAAAACAGAGACTTGCTTGATACGGGGTTTGAAAAACAACTAAATCAGATGGATGCATTATCCATAAACTCTCCAACCTGCCACTGGTTTATGCTAATTTCCTTCCTTTATGTCTAGGGAGGGTTCGCCGTGATTATCCGTTCTGAAGTTAAAAGCCCCTCCGGCCACCACTCACGGCGCCGGGGCTCCTTCCTCCCCCTCCGCCCTCGCAGCGCACCTGCTCGGAGGGGGCCTTCGCGCGGGCGCCTTCTCGGGGCCGGGCCGGGCCGGGCCGGGCCGGGCCGCCGCGGGAGCGGGGACATGCCCCCGCGAGGGTCGCGCGCAACCCCCGGGAGGGGCTCCCGGGCAGGCCTCGGGCGGGGGCCGGGCCGCAGCGGCTCGCCAAGGGGCGCGGGGAGAGCCGTCCCCCGCGGCCGCGG